>NW_028263167.1:81851-103860 GCF_049901735.1 Notechis scutatus
ATGGGTGATTGTCTTACCGGGGTAGTGTGTGAGCCGGTAGTCGTAGGCGGCGAAGAACTCGGACCACCTCGTCATTCTGGGGGATAGGATGTTCGGGGTGGCCTTGTTCCCCGCCAGGATTCCTAGCAACGGCTTGTGGTCTGTGATAATGGTGAATCGGCGGCCGTAAAGGTACTCGTGGAATTTCTTTACTGCTGCAATGATGGCAAGGGCTTCCTTGTCCAGTTGGCTGTAGTTTCTTTCTGGCTTGCTAAGTGTCCTCGAAAAGAAGGCAATGGGTGCTTCTTTTCTGTCCGGCAGGGTATGGCTGAGGACGGCGCCGACACCAAATGGTGAGGCGTCGCATGTGACGGCGAGGGGTAGAGTCTTGTTGTATTGTATGAGGACGGCATCCGAGGTTAGCAGGTCCTAAATGCGGCATCCTCACGTGTCCCCCAGGTCCATTTTGCCGTCTTGTCCAGGAGCCTATGCAAAGGCTCTGCCGCGGTCGCCTTTTGGGGCAAGAATACATTGTAAAAAAATTGAGCAGTCCCAGAAATGCCTGCAACTCTGTTTTGTTCTTGGGGATGGGAGCTTCCTTGATGGCTTTTACTTTGTTTCCGGTCGGGTGGATGCCATGTCGGTCTAGGAGGTACCCCAGGAACTCGACTTGCTCTGTGTAAAGGTGGCATTTCTCTCTTTTCACTTTTAGACCGGCCCTTTTGAATTTCTCAAGTACCTCCCTTAGGCGACCCTCTAGTTCTTCCCGGTTGGCTGCTGATACTAGTACGTCGTCGAAGTAAGGGACCACCCCTTTTATCCCCTGCAGTAGTCTCTCCATGAGGCTTTGAAAAATCCCCGGGGCCACGCTGACTCCAAACTGGAGTCGGTTACAACGAAACGCTCCCCGGTGGGTGACTATAGTTTGTGCCTCAGCGGTTTCTTCGTCGACCGGCAGTTGCTGATAGGCTTGCGCCAGGTCGAGCTTCGCGAAAACTTTGCCCCCCCCAGTGAGTGAAGTAGGTGCTGCACTACTGGGACGGGGTAGGGGCTTTGTTGCAAGGCGCAATTGAGGGTGGCCTTATAGTCCCCGCAGATCCTTACTGACCCATCTGGCTTAACTGGGGTGACTATTGGGGTCTCCCACCGGGCGTGGTCAATTGGCTGCAAACCCCCCTGTTTGACGAGCTTGTCAAGCTGCTCATCTATTTTTTTCCGTAGTGCAAAAGGCACCCGCCTCGGTTTTAGGCGTATGGGGGCGATGTTTGGGTCTAGGCTGAAAGAGATAGGGGGCCCTCGGTACTTGCCTAGGGTGCCGTCGAATACTTCTTGGAAGTCCTTAGCCAGCTGCTGCTCCCAGTCGGCTTCCTCAATGTGGTTTATTCCGGTGACCTCGATGCCCAGTGGTGCGAACCATTGGAGTCCTAGGAGGCTGGGTCGGTTCCGGTCCACGACTGTCAGGGGAAGTTTTGCGGTGCGGCCCTTGAAGGTCACCTCGAACTGTCCGGTCCCGATGACGGGGATTCAGTTCCCTTGGTAGTCCTTGACTACCAATTTTTGGCTCTCCAGTCCCGCCTTTTGGATGTTTGGCACCAGCCGCTTGATTTCTTTCCAGGCGATCATGGAGAGGTAGGACCCGGAGTCCACCTCCATCCGGCAGGGCTCGCCCTCGATGTTCACTTCCACGTAGACCTTGCGGGCATCGGTGGTCTCGGCGTGGCCAATCGTGACCGTCTGATGGGTTTCCTCCCTCTGGTGGTCTTCCCCGTTTCGTCATCCCCGGTTGTCTCGGCTCCAGCTATTGGCGCTCTCTCTGCCTGGGGGTTGTGTCGTCTCGCCTCCAGTTGCTCGGTTCTCGGCGGTGGGGGCTGTATGTTTTTCTGAGCCGGCAGACTCGGGCGATGTGGCCCCTCTTATTGCAATGCTGGCAGGTCGCGTCGATGAAACGGCATTCTGATCGGAAGTGGTTGTCCCCACACCCGGCGCACTGGGGCCCCGACTGACGACCTCGTTGATCTCGTCGGTCTAGACCTACCTGGAGCCGATGGATGTCTTCTTCTTCTTCCGGGGTGTCCGAGGCGGAGTCCAGGTCCCCGTGGTGTGTGGTGGTGGTGTGTGGTGGTCTCTCGGCAGCTTGCCTTGGGGTTGTCGGCGCGGTCCACGTTCTCTGCCTTCCGCAATCGGGCCGCTGAGTTTTTGGTGGCTTCGGCTGTGGAAGCTTCCGCCATGGCGGTGGCAAGGTCGATGTCGCCCTTCACCATCAGGCAGCTCTTTAGTGCCTGGTCCCGGAGGCCTAGGACCACGCGGTCCCGGAGGGCATCGTCCAAGTCCTGGAACTTGCACAGGCCCCCGAGGTCCCGCAGGTCAGCTATGAAATCGCTGACGCTCTCGTCCTGCCGCTGGTTCCACCGGTAGAATTCGTCCCGCCGGATGAGGATGGGCATGGCGGGGGCGTAGTGGTTTTGGAGTAATGGCTCAAGGTCGGCCCAGTCCATCGCCTTTACATCTGCGGGTTTTGCGAGGGCTTTTGCCATCTTGAACACCGCGGGCCCGCAGTGCATCAGGAAAATGGCCCTTTTCTTCTGTCCGTTCGTGTCCTTCATGTTGCTACTCTCGAGGAACATTAGGAATCGGTCTGAACATTAGGAATCGGATTCCCAGTCCTCAGTAGCCAGGTTGAACAGCGCGGGCGGGGTGATGCCGGCCATCTAGTCGGTCTTTGTCTTCCTCCGGACACGTGCTCAGTGGTTCTTCCTTGAATCCCACCCTCGTCGCCAGGAAGGAAGCTCGGAGTCAGTGACTATTTTCGCTCTTTATTGTGCTCCGGTTACAGCTTAAACTTGGAAGGAAAAACGGTGGCTTTTTATTTCCCAGCCGCGGCGGCCGCGACCAATGGCACCGCTTTGAATCTCCCGCGCTTAGCTCACCCAATCGCGGGAGATTCCCAACGGGCCAGTCAGTGCGGCTCGCTCGGCCAATCTGGTCACCGCGCGCTTTAGCCAATCGCAACGCGGGGATTACGAGTATGTTAATTGACTGTACAGAACAAAAAAGATAAAGAAAAAACCAAAGACCCCCAAAGCCATTCAAACGCGGTTTTTCCTCAGGCCTTGGAGGCTGACTCAATGGATGGAACCCAGGTATCCCTCCGTGTCCCCTATGAGACCCAGGCCTGGGAAGCCCCACTGAATTGGGGGCCCCGTGTTTCCAGTGGAGGAAGCCCAGAGCGACCCTGGAGGTCTTTTTTTTTTTGTAAAATTTTTATTTTTTAAGACAAACATATACAAACAAAACATAAAAACATAAAACCATCTTCCATTTTACATACATACAGTGTGTCAGTTGGTTACAAATCTTTTGTGCTATCCTTTCATAGTCATTGCTCACGGTTTATATAAATTCTCACATTGTCAAACTAACATATGTTTATCTATTTATCAGTTATTAATCATCCATGATTAAACTATTTATTCCATCATTTTATATGAGATATTCCAAATTTTATTGTAAAATTTACATTGTACTTTCATCCAATGGTTATATATATCTGTATTATATTTTATATTGATCTATTAAACTTCTATTACAAAATTTCCTAGTCTATTACATTACCATGTCTTTTTGTCTAACCTGTCAGGTGGTGCTCCATCCAAAATCCAAGAAAGAAATACTTAGACTCTTAATTAGAGAAAAGATATCTTTTACTGGAAATGAAGTGATAGCAACAATAGAATTCTGAATCTGAGGAATTAGGCGCGTAAATCACATATACAAAGTGATGGAAATGTTCCCATCCCCAGTAGTTCAAATGATTCTTCCAATTAAAAGTTGTGAATATGATCATGTGGACATCTTCAGGTGATGATGAGGCCTCTGTCCGTTGACCTTGGCATATTTAAATAAAGATTTGCAGCTGTGCAGAGAAAAGAAAGCTAAGCAAGAAATAGAAACCTAAGCAAGAATGTACTCTCCCCCTCCTCATTTTATAAAACACTAGAATGTAACACCTCCAGCTCACTTCCCATACTTTTCCCCCCTTCTCCCCCCGTTACTTATGGCAGCCGAAGGATGCAAAGCAATAGTAGAAGATCTTGAAGGCTGACACAACCATTGATAAAACAAATCCCATATCATATAAAATTGTTTATCTTTATCTTGTTCTCTAATTTCAAATGTCAATTTACTCATTTCAGCACAGTCCATAATTTTCTTAGTAACTTCCTCCTGCATAGTTTTTTTTTCATTTTTCCAGTTCTTCGCAAATACAATTCTAGCTGCTGTTAAGACATTTACAATCAAATATTTCAGTTCTTTATTGTATATGTCTGGTATGACTCCCAATAAAAAGACCTCTGGTTTCAAGTCTATATCATTTTATCATTTTTTCCAACCATGTGTGGATTTTAGTCCAATATTTGCGTCTGAACATGTCCATCACATATGGTAATATGAACCAGGTATCTGATGACATTTCCAACATTTATCTGATTTGTTCTTAAACATTCTCGCAATTCTCGTCGGGGGTAGATGCCACCTGTGAAACATCTTATACAAATTTTCTTTATATGCAGTTGACATTGTCATTTTATAATTTTGAGACCACAATTTCTGCCATTTCTCTAAATCAATCCCATATCCAAATATTTTCCCCCAAGCAATCATCATTTCTTTAACTTGTTCTTCCTCCAATTCTAATAAATGTCCATAAAAATTTAATTATCTTTTCATCAGTACCCATCAGAATTTTAACTAAATCAGTCAACTTATCATAGACACCTTCTGTTTTAAAATCTTTATAAAATCTAGATTGTATTTGCAAATATAAAAACCAATTCATTTTTACACCTTGTTCTTCCAACGCTTGCATAGATTTCAGTTCACCCTTTTCATTCAGTATTTCACCATATCTAACTGTTTGTTCTTTTTTATATATTATTGGATAAGAAAAAGTTTCAATGGTAGATATCCATAATGGAATCTTTAAATAATATTGTCTTTTTATCTTCTCCCAGTTTAAAAACAATGCCTCTCGAATGTAATGTCTTCTAAAATACCCCTGTGTTTTAGTTCCCTTATACCAGAGGAAAGCATGCCATCCCAGCAGCAAGTCATGGCCTTCTAAAGTCAATAATCTACTATTCCTTAACATTATCCATTGCTTTACCCGCATCAAACTTGACGCTTGATAATATAATTCCCAGTTGGGCAAGGCAAACCCTCCTCTTGTTCTTGCATCTTGTAACAGTTTAAGTTTTATTCTCGCTTTCTTACCCTGCCAGATGTATTTCAACACAATTTTATTTAAGTCTTCGAAAAACTCTTTCTCTAATCGAATTGGAATTGTTTGGAATAAGTATAAAATTCTAGACAATACATTCGTCTTAATTGTAAATATTCTCTCAATCAATGATAATTGTAAGTTTTCCCATTTTGTCAAATCTGTCGCAATCTGCTGTTTGAGTTTAAAATAATTATCCTCCTTCAATGTGCTACATCTTGATGTAATATATATCCCTAAATACTTAACCTTATTTGTGACCTGTATTTCTAAAACTTCTTCCAACTCTTTATTTTGTCTTGCTAGCATGTTTTTGTTAATATCTTTGTTTTATCTTTATTTATTTTCAAACCTGCTACGTTTCCATATTCTTCTATCTTTTCTATTAATTTAGGTGCTGTTTCCAATGGGTCCTCTAATATAAATACCAGGTCATCTCTAAAGGCTTGCAATTTATACTCTTCCTTTTTTATTTCTATTCCTTTTATTTCTTTTTCTTCTCTAATATTCCTATTCAACACTTCCAATGTTAACACAAACAGCAGAGGCGACAGTGGACAACCTTGTCTAGTCCCTTTTCTTATATCTATGGATTCTGTCAATTCTCCATTTATCATAACCTTTGCAGTTTGTTTATGATATATCGTTTCAATGGCTTGAATATTTTTTTTACCAAAGCCCATTGGTACCAATTGCAATAACATGAATCACCAGCTCACATTATCAAAGGCTTTTTGTGCATTTAAAAACATCAAGGCCATTTGCTTTTCAGGATGTGCCTTATAGTATTCCAAAGCATCCAGATTTATTCTCACATTGTCTTTGATTTGTCTCTTTGGCAGAAATCCATTTTGATCAGCATGAATAAAATTATTTAAGTATCTTTTCAGTCTTTCTGCCAAGATTGAAACAAAAATTTTATAGTCTGAATTTAATCGGGATATAGGTCTATAATTTTTAACTTGCTGCGGTCTGTGTCTTCCTTCAGTATAAGTGTAATATATGCTTCTGACCATGTTTTGGGTATTCTCTTCTTTGACATAACTTCTTTCAGGACTTCTAATAGTTGAAGATTCAGTATTTCCTGGAAAGTCTTGTAAAATTCTGCTGGCAATCCATCTGGACCTGGTGCTTTTCCAACATTCTGTTTTTTAAAGGCTTCTGTTAATTCCATCATTGTAATGTTCCCTTCTAACATTGCTTCAATGTCTTTGGGTATCTGGGGTAATTTCGCTTTCTGTAAATATTACTTAACTTTTTCTTCTTGAATATTCTCTTGATAATACTGTTTTCCATAATAATCTTGTATACTTTTTTTCTTCTCCTCATTTCCATAGCAAACATATCCTTCTTCATTTATTAATTGGCTAATCCTTCTTGGTTCTCTTTCCTTTCTCAATTTATAGGCTAACCATCTGCCTGGTTTGTTTGCATCTTCAAAGTAATTCTGTTTAGCATTTTTAATTTTTTGTGCTAATTCCTCTTTTTCCATTCATCTCATTTTATGTTTTGTTATGTCCATTTTAATTTTAATGTCTTTTTTTGCAGAAACTTCTGTAATTCTTTTTCCAATCTCTTATAGTCATCTTTTGAAAGTCTTTTTCTGTTCCTTGTATAGTCTATTATATATAGCCTATTATATATAGCCTTGTATATAGCCTTTTGTGTAGGCCTTCATCGTGTCCCAGAGATTCTGTAAAGATGTATCCTCTTTTTTTATTTTCTTTAAAAAGGAAAACCAATTCTTTCTCTATTTTCTGTTTGAAATCTTTTTCCTTTACTATCGTATTATTTAAGGTCCATCTAGATCTCCTCTTTTGTCCTTTCCAAATGAGTGTCAGTGAGTTGTGATCTGCCCAAGTGCTTGTTTCTATTTCAATTTCTCATATATTAGCAAGTAATTCTGCTGACATGCATATCATATCTGTTCTAGACCATGATGCATGTCTGTTTGAATAAAAGGTATATTGCTTATTTTCCACATTTCTCTCTCTCCATGCATCTTTTAAGTTTGCTTCTTCTATCATTTGAAAGAAATATTTTGGTAGTGTCTTTCTAGTTTTCTTTGTTGATTTCTGCGTTTTATAATCCAATTGATCATTAATTATTCCATTGAAATCTCCCATCATACAAATATTAGCATAGTCCAGTTCAATTATTTTCATATGTAATTTCCTGTAAAATTCTTCTTGATTGTCATTTGGAGCATAAATTGTGATTTAAAATGTTTTTACATTATTTCCACCATTAAAATCCTTCCATCATCATCTGTATAAATTGGTTCTGCTGGAATTGTATCTCTAATATATAAGACCACACCCCTTTTTTTACATTGTGTCAACGATGCGAATAATTTCCCTAATTTTTTTTGTTTCAATATATATTCATGTTGTTTTTTAATATGTACTTCTTGTAGGCAGATTATATCAAACTTTAATTTCTCTAATTTATGAAATATTTTTCTTCTTTTAGTAGCTAAATTAAGTCCATTTATGTTAATTGTAATAAATTTTCTTTCATCCAGATTAGGCTTTGTAAGAGGGTTTTATTGCTCTAGTAGATCTTAGTTCTCGTTGCTCTCTGGGTACATCACCTACTGCACCTTCTTTTTATTTATTTATTTTATTTATTTATTTGATTTGCCAATTGTTTACAAGATAATAAGTATAAGTGTATACATAGTTGTGAATACATGAAATGGGTACATATAAGAAAAATAAAAGAATAAGAGAAACAATAGGACAGGGAAGGTAGGCACGTTGGTGCGCTTATGCACACCCCCTACAGACCTCTTAGGAAAGGGGTGAGGTCAATAGTAGACAGTCTAAGGTTAAAGTTTTTGGGGTTTGGGGAAGAAACTACAGAGTCGGGTAGAGTATTCCAGACATTGACCACTCTATTGCTGAAGTCGTATTTCCTGCAATCAAGTTTGGTGCGGTTAACTTTGAGTTTGTATCTATTGTGTGCTCTTGTGTTGTTATGGTTGAAGCTGAAGTATTCATTGACAGGTAGGACATTGCAATGTATGATTTTATATACCATGTTTAAGTCAGACCGAAGACGGCGTAATTCAAGGTTTTCTAGTTCTAGAATTTCAAGTCTGGTGGCATAAGGTATTCTACAACGAGTAGAGGAGTGGAGAACTCTTCTTGTGAAATATTTCTGGACTTTCTCAATTGTGCTAATATCAGATACGTAATGAGGGTTCCAGACTGATGAACTGTATTCGAGTATTGGTCTAGCAAATGTTTTGTATGCTCTGGTTAGTAGTGTGATATTACCAGAGAAAAAGCTATGTAGGATTAGGTTAACAACTCTTAATGCCTTTTTGGCTATGTAGTTGCAGTGGCCTCTAGCACTTAGATCATTAGAGGTGAGTATTCCAAGGTCCTTTACAGAGCTTGGGTCATCAACAAGATCTTGACTATTCAGCTTGTATTTTATTTTCTGATTTTTTTTGCCAATATGTAAGACAGAGCATTTATTTGTTGAGATTTGAAGTTGCCATTTGTTTGACCATTCTGATACATAGTCAAGATCTTTTTTGTAGGGTAGCAGTATTGTCTGTGGTATTGAACAGCTTTACATCATCAGCGAAGAGAACGCAATTGCTCTTAATATGATCACAGAGGTCGTTTATGTAGAGTATGAAGAGAGTTGGTCCTAGAACACTGCCTTGGGGGGACACCACTATTGACAGGTACTGGATTTGATAGGACGCTCCCAATTTTGACCATTTGTTGTCTGTTTGACAGGAATGCTTCTATCCAGTTATTCAGTTGTCCAGAGATACCATAGGATTTTATTTTTAGGAGTAGTTTGTCGTGTACCACTGAATCAAAGGCTTTACAGAAGTCTATGTAGATTGCGTCTATTGCTTTGCCCTGGTCGAGTTGTGTCGTCCATATGTTTTTGCAGTGTAAGAGTTGCAGATTACAGGATAGTTTTTTTCTGAAACCAAATTGTTTATTGGAGAGTAGGTTATTTGTCTCTAAGTGGAGGATGATGGATTGGTTAATAATTGATTCCATGACTTTACAGGTGACGCAGCATAAGGAGATTGGCCTGTAATTTTCAACTAGGCTTGGGTCTCCCTTTTTGAAGATGGGGATGACTGTGGCTTGTGACCATAGGTTAGGCAAGGAGCTGGTCCTGAAAGATTTTTCAAAGATTATGCTTAGAGGTTTGGCTATGGCAGTGGATAGCTTTTTTAAGAAGTAGGCACATATTCCATCCGGTCCAATAGATAGGGATGGTTTTAGATTGCGTAGTGCTTTTTCAACATTGTCTTCTGTGAAATCCATATGTATTAGATCATTGTTGTTATCTGTGGTACGGCTAGGAAATACTGGGCATGATCCATTGCTGTTTACAACTACTGAGCCGAAGAATGTGTTAAAGATGTTGGCTTTAATGGTGTCGTCGTTGCAGTCTTTACCATCAGGTCCTATCCTGGGAGGGATGGACCTTGAGTCTTTTAGTTTTCTTCAGAGGCATCAGAGTCAAAACTCCCAGCAGGGTCAATCCTTCCAGTCACAACAGTCTATTATCAAGCCTCTTGTGTAGGCCTTCATCGTGTCCCAGAGATTCTGTAAAGATTATTTTCTTTAAAAAAGAAAACCAATTCTTTCTCTATTTTCTGTTTGAAGTCTTTTTCCTTTACTATCGTATTATTTAAGGTCCATCTAGATCTCCTCTTTTGTCCTTTCCAAATGACTGTCATTGAGTTGTGATCTGCCCAAGTGCTTGTTTCTATTTCAATTTCTCATATATTAGGAAGTAATTCTGCTGACATCCATATCATATCTATTCTAGACCATGATGCATGTCTGTTTGAATAAAAGGTATATTGCTTATTTTCCACATTTCTCTCTCTCTATGCATCTTTTAAGTTTGCTTCTTTTATATTTTGAAAGAAAGATTTTGGTAGTGTCTTTCTAGTTTTCTTTGTTGATTTGTGCATTTTATAATCCAATTGATCGTTAATTATTCCTTTGAAATCTCCCATCATACAAATATTAGCATAGTCCAGTTCAATTATTTTCATATGTAATTTCCTGTAAAATTCTTCTTGATTGTCATTTGGAGCATAAATTGTGATTTAAAATGTTTTTACATTATTGTCCATTATTTCCACCATCAAAATCCTTCCATCATCATCTGTATAAATTGGTTCTGCTGGAATTGTATCTCTAATATATAAGACCACACCTCATTTTTTACATTGTGTCAACGATGTGAATAATTTCCCTAATTTTTTTTCTTTCAATATATATTCATGTTGTTTTTTAATATGTACTTCTTGTAGGCAGATTATATCAAACCTTAATTTCTCTAATTTATGAAATACTTTTCTTCTTTTAGTAGCTAAATTAAGTCCATTTATGTTAATTGTAATAAATTCTCTTTCATCCAGATTAGGCTTTGTAAGAGGGTTTTATTGCTCTAGTAGATCTTAGTTCTCCTTGCTCTCTGGGTACATCACCTACTGCACCTTCTTTTTCTTTTTCAATTACTGCTATACACTCCTCTTGAAATTCGATTAGTGACTCTTCTTTCCTTGTATCTTCCTTCTTTCCTCTAAGATATTCTTAATAGAATAGCTCAGCTTTTTCGACTGTGTCAATTCTGTGTCTTTGTTCCTGCCAGGTGAACAAGAGACATTCTGGTATCAACCATCTGTAATTTACTCCTCTTTTAAGTAACTCTTTAGTCAAAAATAAATATTCTCTTCTCATCTCTCTTACTCTTCTTGGTACCTGTTTCAGCACCACAATTTCTTTGTCTTTGTAGTTTAATGTTTTCTCTCTTGCTACATGCAATATCTGTTTTAATAATTTTCTTAGTAAATCTGATGTGAACTTCTCTTGGTAACTTATTTCTCATTGCTTATCTTGTATAGACATGGCACACTTCATCCATCCCATCCATCATCTTCTCTTTCGTTATCTCTAACACTTCTGCCAATATTTCTGTCATTATTTCAGCAAGGTTTTCACCTTTTTCTTCTTCTACATTTTGAAATCTCAGGTAAAATCCTTATCTATCGATTTCCCATCCTAATGGTCCACTCCTGCCCTTTTCAACTACACTCAATCGAGTATCAATATCTCCAATTTTCTTATCTCTTTGTATATCTTCTTCTTCAATTTTCTTAAATCTGTCCTCATATTTCATAATCATCGGTTGAATATTCTCTACTTTCTTATCTGTCTTTTTAGTTCTTTGCTCAGTATTCTTTGTTCTCCTTTCAATCTTCTGGATTCCTTGCACAATCATCTGCAATGTCACTTCCTTCTCTTTCTCCTGTTGTAACATTGTCTGTATTGAACGTTGTCCTCCAGATGGTGAAGAGGAGGCTATTGGTATTGAAGAAGCTGGGGCTGTTGTCTTTTTGCTCATCTTGTAAAACTTAGCTATAAGAAGAGAGAGAGAGAGAGAAAAAAGGAAAGAAAAGAGAGTGAAAGCAAGCAGCTGCCACTCCAAAAAATAAAAAAGGAGGAGAAAAATCTTAAGGCACTTGTATCCCTTAATCTAGTTGGTTCCAGTAATATGCAGAAAGAAAAGGGAGGGTGTGGAAAAAAGGATAAAAAGGATTTTAAAAAAAGAGGATAAGGGGAAGGAGGAAAAAAAATAAAAGAATGATACTCTATGTATTTCTCTTAACAAAAAAGAAGCAAAAGAAAAATTATATTCTAGTTCCTGGGTTAAAGGCTAAAATCCAGACATACAAATCCAACCAGAGGGGAAGTAAAATAAAGAAAATAAGAAATAACAAACAATTCTAACAAAAAGCAAAAGACCCTGGAGGTCTTTTGAAGGGTCCTTCAGGGAGTGGCAGGTGGAATGCAGCCTGGAGGGGCCTTCTCTTCCCTTCCGAAGATGCTCCTGCCTGGAAAGCCTCCCTCCTCCCTGAGCTTGTGGCCTGGCCCTCGTTTCTGCCCCACCTCAAGGGGAGACATCTCCTTCAAGGTATTACTGACTTTGCTCCCTTTCTCTAAAGAAATAAATTATTATTATTATTTGTCCCAGTGGGGAAAAAAGTTGGTAAGAAATAAAATATTGTCACCTCATTCCCCCCCTCCCCCAATGTGATGAGCCAGGGTGTGGCACAAAGGCAACACAGTCAGATAATCAATAAGAGTCCCTTTAATGGCGCCAACGTTGCCCCCAATGTCCAGGTTACCTTCTGGCTGGAGAAAAACTCCCCCAGGAACAGCCTTTAACTGCAGGGAATCAAGTCCAAAACATGGTCAACAAAAGCTGTAACTTTAAGTCCAATCAAGCCAAACTGAGGTAATTAGTTTGGCAGGGCAGGATCAAGAATTCCAAACGTGAAGGCACGGCAAAACTCACATAGCCAGGAACACAGACAAGCAAAGACAACACAGGATAAAGTCACGTTTGCTCCCAGCAGCTGCTGCAGTCAGCATGCTTTTATTTTAAGCTCTCTTCCCAGGTGTGGCTAATGAAGGGAATCAGGGCCCTTTCCTCCCCCGTAAGCCATGCAACTCATGTTGCTCTCTTCTCCCTTCCTCCCTGTGTGCCCTAAGATGAAGAAGGGGTGGGCCTGGGTCTTCCTTTGAACTTCCTCTCCCTTGTTCTACCTCTTTCCTGCTCTGCCCAGCCGTACTTTGCCCTTCCCCAGCCTCCTCCACAGCCAACGCAGCCACACTCCCACACCCTGTCAGCCGTTCATCTTCCTCCTCGGATTCAGACTCTGACAGGGGCATGACACCCACCCTCTTGGAATTTTTTTTAAATCCAGAAATAATTGGTTCAGTCATTTTGTCTTTCAATCAGAAGTCCATCTAAACTTCAGAGCTTCCCCTGGTTGTTTCACTGCACGATCTTCATGGATCCATATTTTGGAATCAGGAAAAGGGATGAGGATGAGGATGATTATTATTATTATTACAGTATACACAGCAAATGAGATAACCATGCTGGGTTTCATATCACAAATCACTAGTCGAACATTTCCCAAGTTTTTAGGACTGCATGATGTATCGGCGGATTATGCAAAGAGATCCCAGTAAGGTGGCCTTCTGCAGCTGACCTATTATTATTATTATTATTATTATTATTATTATTATTATTATTATTATTATTATTGTTATTCACCTGCTGCAACTTGTTGATGACCATTTTTGGGATTTGTTTACGTCTGATGCAGCTGTTGGTTTGGGACGTCCCCACTCTTGCCTCCCCCATTGGGAGGGGGGCTTGACTCCCTCAGAGCCAGAAAAGTGTAGAGGAGACCCAGCCTGAGTCCTGGGGGAGGGTTGGCTCTCAGGGAAGGAACCCTGACCCCATTGAGGGTCTCCATCTGCAGGGAGCCCTTTCAGGAGGGCAGGAAACCTGGGCATGAACTAGCCAGGATTGCTTGTTCTTTCATCACCACATCTCAGCCTTGTTTTCTTTCAGCAGTAAAAGTACATCCCCCCCCCAATTAATTTTCAAACTTTTAGCCGAGTTCTTGTTTACAGGCTCATTCCCAGATGTGCAAAGGAGCCGTGGCAGGTGTCCCTCTTCCCCCCTATAATTAAGGGAAAAGCTGGGGATTTATTTCTTCCTCCCTCTTGGCTCCCCAGGGAGTTTTCCAGCTGCCACCTTGGAAACCAGTCCAGTGAATGGAAAAATACAAGGAACAATGCAGAATTATGTCCTGTCCTGAGGCAGGAAATCCTGAATGTAGAGAATTCCTGGCTTGGCCTAAGATTTAGGCCTTGTGTGTCCCTGCATAATTTCAGACTCTGGCCCTCCTGCTCTCATGGCCCCTTTACCCCTTCAGAGGTTTATTCCAAAATGTGACAGATTTGTCCTGCTAGATTCATTTCCAGATAGACAATTAGAAAAATCTTTATTTTAACCCATCTCAACTCAGACCACCTCACGTGGACACACCCAAAATCCAAGGCCCCATGGACCCTGTGATCTTCTATGGCAGGGGCCTTCAAACTTGACAGCTTTAAGACTTGTGGACTTCAACCCCCAGAATTCCTCCTTCCAGTCACGTTAGCTCAGGAATTCTGGGAGTTGAAGTCCACAAGTCTTAAACTTGAAAAGTTTGAAGACCCTTGTTCTATGGTCTTAGAAATCCATCCCTGGTTCTAAGGGACATTCCCTTTCTCCCTTCATCAAAGACATTAATTAAAATGTTGGTGAATCCAATGGAGGAGAACAGGGTGGCCAAATTAAATATTTGATGGTCATTTCCAGAGGAGCATCTGAGGAGATGTCCTTGGGGGCATTTTCTCAGCCAGCTTGATAACCTCTACAAAATGTTGCCCTTCATCCCACACTTGCTAATAAAGATATTGAGGTTCCTCCATTAAATGTTCATTACATATAGAACATCCTAAAAAGCAACTTGGTTGGAATATCTAAGGTGACACTTTCTGAGTGGCACTTCCGGTGGCTGAATCCAAGACTGAGCCCTTCCGTCCTTGAATCGCCTGCCATGAGCCCAGTTCTCCAGGGGTCTCCAAGAGGGGGAAAAGACCAGCCAGGACCTGCAGAGACCTGCAGGCATGGAATGGCCTCCTGTGAAGGTGGTGGGTTCATCCACCTGGAGGTTCCTAAGGAGGCTGGGACCACGGTGAGGCAGGCCTTCCCAGCCACACAGTCAGGAAACCACCTGAGGAGGCGGCTGGGGAGAAGTCCGCCAGTTCTGCCTCCCTCTCTGGCTCTGGAGCTCCCCTTCCCACCTGGGCCACCTGGGTGGGAGCCCCCTCCTCCCTCCACGCAGGGAGTTCCTCCTGCTCTGGGTGATGGGGCTGCCCTGGGCATCTGGTGCTTCCTGCCCCCTGCCCCCATCTCCTCCGCTCCCCTCCTGTCTCAGACCCCCAGTTCTCCCTCCTGGGCCAGGGTGCATGGGAGTGAAACCCCCAACGACTGGGACACAGGACCCCCAAGGGCACCTTCAGAGCCTCGGAGGTGGGGAGGCTGAAGTGGCCGCAGAGTCCACTATAAGTGCCGCATCCCCACAACCAGAAGACCTGGGGCTTCCAGGTGGCCCCCAACCCCTTTCTTGGGGGCCTGGCAAGAAGAGAGGTGGGGCGCCAACGCAAGGCAGCCTGGAGAAGCCCTTGAGGCAGCCTCAAAAGGCAGCCCTGAATCTCCAGACAGACAAGGCAGGAGTCTCCTCGACGCCATGGAGCCCAACACTTGTGTTGCTGGGGGAGACGGTTGTTAAATGAGTTTTGATCCACTTTATTGACATTTCTGGCCCTGTTTGCTAAGCAAATCACTGCAGATGTTAAATGAGCCAGACGGTTCTTAGGCGCATCCAGCTTCTCCACTGACTTTGCTCGAGAAAGGGGATCAAATGTGATCACGTGACACCCCCGGGACACTGTGGCCTGTGAGACAGTTGTCAAATGTAAATCCTGGGACCCCAGGGAGGCTGCCAGGGCCGCCAGTGTGGAAAGGGGCCCGAAGTCACCTTTCTCAGTGCCACTGTGGCGTTGAATGGTCACTAAAAAGAACATTGAAGGTCGAGGACCCTCTGCCCAGGAAAGAGCAAAACCGTCACAGGAGGGAGGGAAGAGGAGGATTCCCTAATAAGTCCTGGCAGAGCTGCAGGGAAGTTTCTCCCGGCCTCCTCCTCCTCCTCCTCCTCCTTCCACCCGATTCCTCTCCTGCCTCTTTTCCCTCCGTCCATCCATCTTCCTCCTCTGCCTCCCTGGGAAAGAAACGGCCTGGAAGCCCCTTCAGGGTTCTGAGGGAAATGAGCTAGGACAATTCGGGGGCAGAAGCTCCAGGGGTTCAGCCTGACCTCCCTGATTTTGGGGTCTCCTTTCACCCGGAAGGCCTTTTTCTGAGTTCTGAAAGGATCAAGAGAATCTCCTCCAGCCTCGGCCCTTCCTTCTGCCCGGGACCAGGAGCTGGTGGGCTTCACACCTGGGGAACAGCAGCCCCACCTGCCAGGTGCAAAGCTGGCACACCAGACTCGGATCCTGGCAAGAGATGCAACCTGGGGACCCTCACCCCATTCACTCCCCCTGCCCTGGGCCCCCATGGGGCAGATCCCCCACCCTGCCCAGCAAGGCCAGAGGGAGCCCCCTCCAGGGGGCCCCCACTTCCCAGAGCAGGAGGAGGAAGAAGCCCCTGGCTGCCCCAGGGGGAAATTGGCAGCAGGGCCCCAGGCTGACCTCCCTCCCCTGACCCCACCAGCCCCACCTGGCCTGCAGGTGCCCAGGCTCACCTTGGACCTCCACCTGTCCCCATCTGTGATGCCAGAGCCGCTCTCCCAGCCAATCCCAAGGAAGGCTCCTCCCTCAGAGGTGGGCTTTTTGATAGCACCTGAGCTGCCCAGACCTGATGGGAGGGGCTCCCCCTGCCTCCCTCTCCCCTTGCCCCCCTCCCTCCCTGCCCTAACTGGGGAGGGGGCAGACCCACTGCAGACCCCCTGGCCCTGCAGGACCCTCCATGCCCCTCCTCACAGCAAAGCCACCTGCCAAACCCTCTCCGAATCCAGCCCTTTGGAGGCCACTTGACCGGTGAGGAGGAAGCCAGGCCCAGAGAGGCCCCTCAGCCTCGGCCAGATGGGTGGGAAGGTGGTCCGGAAGCCCCCAGGGGAGGCCGGCCCAGAGATCTTGGCCAGGCTGCTCAGAAGCCATTGCCATTGCCTCTTTCCCAGGGCTCCGAGAGAGCGGCTGGCCCAGAGCCTCCTAGCTGGCTTGGCTCCCCAGGCAGGACTGGAACTCAGCCCCCCACCCGGATTGAAGCCCCAGCCACCCAACTGACTCTGGTGGGATCCACATGACCCTCTGAACCCGGTCTCTTCCCCAGTGGCCGCATTCACATTTGCACCTCTGTTGAAAGGCTGTCAAAATGCCTTTCTTCTGAGGATTCGATTTTCCCGCTGGGAGAGCTCCGGCGCAAGGATACGGACAACTGCTTGAAAGCTGGATCTTTTTATTTTTCGGGAAGGTGAAAGATAGCAAGAAGTCTGCGTTCCTGGGCTAGCTACCTTGAATGGTAAGTCCCTGATTTTTATACCCTTTTCTCCTTTTGTGTGAGTGCTTGTGTTTGTATTTCTTAATGTTTTAAATCCTGTCAGGGTTGTCTTTCTTCCCGCCAGAAGGTAAACTCCGGGGTGAGGAAGGCAAACTTTGTGGGGTGGTTTGATTGTTTTATCGGTTTCGCCCTAATCTTTTTTAGCTTAATGGTTTCTTATATTTGTTTTGTGGCAATCTCCTGTCTGTCTCCTTTGTAATATATTTTGTGCCTTTTGTCTGTTTGTTTTGCTGATTTGGCATGTCTTGTGTTTGTAAGGGTTTTCTTTTCTTTCTTTCCCTACTTTTCTTAATTATTTGGGCTTTTGTCTAAGGGGCTTCTTTAATACCTTTTATTTGATTCCTTTTCCTATGCAAGTTTGTTTTATGGCTGGCCTGATGTTCCCTTTGGGCTTTTCCTGCTTGGGTGACACCACTGTCCTCGTGAAGTTCCCTTTCCACACCTCTTAACCATGGTTTGTTTCCCAAGGTTGAACCCTTTGGCCAAGTAGTCAGTGGATGATGGGAACTCGGAAGAAGATGAATTCCTGGAAGAGAAGCTGATCAAGAGGAGATACACAGGCAGGCCTCGACTTCCACTTATTCATTTAGTGACCGATCCAAGTTACAACCACACTGAGAAATGGAACTTAGGACCATTTTTCACAATTAATGACCTTTGCAGCATCAAATGCAGGGATCAGAATTCAGGTGCTTGGCCAGTTTCATGTTTATAATGGCACCAACGTCCCAGGGCCATTGTGATCCCCTTTTACAACCTTCTGACAAGCAAAGTCAATGGGGAAGCCAAATTCACTTAATAACCGGGTTCCTAACTTATCAACTGCAATGATTCATTTAATGACTGTGGCAAGAAAGGCCATCAAATGGGGCAAAACTCACTTGATGGATGTCTCACTTAACAACAGAAATGTTGGGCTCAGTTGTGGTCATAAGTTGAGGACTACCTGTATTGGGGACCCTTTTCTTCTGGCGAGGACCCCGTTCACACAACATGCTTGACCAGGCCAGGGTCCTCGCAGCCCCCTGAGAGAAGCCAGAGGTCCACATGGAGCCTCCTCAAGGCCGGTGAGAAACCCTGGATGACCATAGCCCCCTCCTCCCTTCTCTGGGGTCTCCCTGAGACAAACCCAGAAGTTGGGGTGGGCTTCCTCCTCTGGGCCTCACCCAGCTTCGGTCAGACATGGCTGGGAACCTCCTGGAGGAGAAGAGAGTCTCATTGCACATCAACCTGGCCCTGAAAAGCCACAGCTTGAACCCGGAGCCACCCAGGATCTGGTCTGCAGGCCCTGAGAGCAGAATCTGAGGGAGGTTCAGGGGAGAACTTCCAAGCGGTGGACTTGGGATACGGGCCTTCCTCTGCTCCTCCCTGCCAGGGTGGGCCTGCCTTTCCCTTCAGTTCCCCTCCTCACTCAGCCCCCGGTTCCCCTTCTGGGCCAAGAAGTCCATATTAATGTCTCCCCAGTGAAGAAACATCCTCCCTGAACAACGGATGCCAATAAACCAGGAACAAAGGAGTTCCAACAGCACCTTTTTTGGGATAGAAAGTCTCAGCCCCAGAAATTGGAAGGTCAGAGGGGTCCCTCCCCCCCCAAATAGAAGATTCCCACAACAGAGGAAGAGCCACCAGATCTCCAGAAATCCTGTCGCTAGAAATCAGGTTGCACCATCCACCACACTGTGGGCATCACCGTCCTCCTTCATGGCGACCAAGGCAGCTGCATAGTCACGCCGCTGTGAGCCCGTAGGAGAGAAAAGCACCAGTATCAACAGGAATATAAGTTACAAAAGTAACAAAAATACATAGATGCAGGAATAGAAGTAACAAAGTAACAAAATTCACAGATTAGGTCCTCGGGATCCACAAGTAGCAGCGTAGTCTAGATCTTTTTGTAGGGTAGTAGTATTGTCTGTGGTATTGAACAGCTTTACATCATCAGCGAAGAGAACGCAATTGCTCTTGATATGATCACAAAGGTCGTTTATGTAGATTATGAAGAGAGTTGGTCCTAGAACACTGCCTTGGGGAACACCACTATTGACAGGTACTGGATTTGATAGGGCGTTCCCAATTTTGACCATTTGTTGATTGTTTGACAGGAATGCTTCTATCCAGTTATTCAGTTGTCCAGAGATACCATAGGATTTTATTTTTAGGAGTAGTTTGTCGTGTACCACTGAATCAAAGGCTTTACAGAAGTCTATGTAGATTGCATCTATTGCTTTGCCCTGGTCGAGTTGTGTCGTCCATATGTTTTTCCAGTGTAAGAGTTGCAGATTACAGGATAGTTTTTTTTCTGAAACCAAATTGTTTATTGGAGAGTAGGTTGTTTGTCTCTAAGTGGAGGATGATGGATTGGTTAATAATTGATTCCATGACTTTACAGGTGACGCAGCATAAGGAGATTGGTCTGTAATTTTCAACTAGGCTTGGGTCTCCCTTTTTGAAGATGGGGATGACTGTGGCTTGTGACCATAGGTTAGGCAAGGAGCTGGTCCTGAAAGATTTTTCAAAGATTATGCTTAGAGGTTTGGCTATGGCAGTGGATAGCTTTTTTAAGAAATAGGCACATATTCCATCCGGTCCAATAGATAGAGATGGTTTTAGATTGCGTAGTGCTTTTTCAACATTGTCTTCTGTAAAATCGATATGTATTAGATCATTGTTGTTATCTGTGGTATGGCTAGGAAATACTGGGCATGATCCATTGCTGTTTACAAATACTGAGTCAAGAATGTGTTAAAGAGGTTGGCTTTAATGGTGTCGTCGTTGCAGTCCTTACCATCAGGTCCCATCAAGGGTGGGATGGACCTTGAGTCTTTTAGTTTGTTGTTTACAAAATTGTAAAAAGCATGGGTGGAATTGGTGCTTAGAAGGTTTTCCTCTTGTTTAATGTGATAATTGGTGCATTCGGTCTTTATCTGGTGGCATAAATTTTTGTATCGGCTTTTGAAATTGGCAACGTGACCAGATTTGTTTTTCCGCCAGAGTGATCTCTTTTTGGATTGAAGTTTCCTTATTGTTATGGGTAATCTGCTTTTTTGTTTTGTTTTGGGAGTTGTTGTTGGTACATATAGTTTGATGACTCTTTTGACTTCAAGTAAAAATATGTTGTAATGATCTTCAACAGTATTGCATCCAGTGAATAGAGATTGCCAATCAAGGGATGAGAGATCGTTGTCTATAAGATCATAGTTGCCTTTTTGAAGTTACAGTTGGGGATTACATCATTGTGGTGATTTTTGTGTGGGCGTATGTTGAGACAAAAGTCAATCATATTGTGGTCACTGCTGGAAAAGGGTTCTTTAGTTTGTATTCCGTAAATTAAATTCAAACTATTGCAGAAGATGAGATCGAGGCAGTTGTTTAGTCTAGTGTTGTTGGTTACTAGTTGTTCCAGTCCCAGATTTGTAATAGCATTGTAGAAGGTTGTGTGTATGATTTCAGTTGTACATTCATTTAGGGACCAGTCAATATGAGGTAGATTGAAATCACCAAGAAAGATAAAGGGTATGGGCAGGATGCAGCCCATGTTAGTAATGTATTTAGCTTGTTTACATGTTCGATGTCATAATCAGGTGCTCTGTAACATAGTAAGAATCGAATTGTGATATTTAAGGATAGTTCACAGATGATGGTCTCAGGAAGAGCAAGCTCCTGGGTAACTTGGATATTTTTTAGATGTAAGGACTTTTATAGAAGATAGCAACCCCACCTCCTCTACGAATTTCACGATCTGATCGGTAAACATGATAGTCTCTTACTGTGGTAATGGAGTCAGGGAGAGATGCATTGAGCCATGTTTCACAGACAAATATAATGTCGAATTTAGCCATATTTAGTAGGAGGAAGAATTCAGGTATTTTATTCACGAGGCTTCTTGCATTGAGTAGTTTGCATTTAAGGCCTGTAGTAGTTGGAATTGAGGTAGTTAGGGCGTGCATGCCTAGTCTTGGGTGACGGTGGATCGGTTGAGGTAGGGTTGTGGTTGAGGGTTAAAGCCGAGTTGCGGGTTGTGTGACTTACTTTTGATACAGTCAGCATGGTAGTCAATGTACAGGTCCTTCTCTCCAATGTCTAGACGTTTTTTGAGTTCAAAAATGGGTGTTACCACTATCTTACAAGTGAAGGGAAAAAGTTCACAAAAATTTGTAGATCATATTTTGACAATATAGATTTTGACAAAATATAGTTGAACAACAGAAAAAGGAGATTTATGAACTCCTGAAAGCAACAGGTTGGTTATCAGAAGCACGGATTTGTCAAGAAGAAAATTGTCAGGGTGATCCTCTCCCAGGAGGCCCAGACAGGAAACCTGAGCTAGGCCCACTTCGCTGTAATGCTGCACTGACAGGATTTGGGGAACCAGAAAGTACAAATCTCCCACCGACCCTTTTTTTATGCAGCTGTAGGTGTCCTCCTCTTATCTGCTTCTTCCCCAGGCAGAATCTCTCCTCCACCCCTCAAAAGTCATTCCCTCCTATCACTGCCCTTTCTAAATGGGTTGTGGGAAAGGGGGGATATAATTTATGTGCTCTATGCAAGTCATCCTCACATATTATTTCATTTCCTAAATACATTATGCTGATATAACTCGATCTCAGGAAAGATTAACAAACATTTTTGTGATGTGATCAGAAACCCAGTTAAGTGAGGGGTGGATGGTATGATAATTAAGTGGATAAAAACTGATTTTAAAATGGTACTCAAATAATCTTTAGTTATTTT
>NW_028263167.1:103960-143221 GCF_049901735.1 Notechis scutatus
CATTCACTCTCTTCATTCTATTTTATTTATTTCATCTCAGTTTTAATAATTATACTGGTATCTTTTGTCTGTTCTCTTTCAATTATCTATTTTTCTTTTCTTTCTAGTACAATATTTCTCCTGTAATCACTGGTTGAAGTATGACAACTTTTTATCTTTCCCCTAAATTTAACGCTTAAAATAATACATACTTTCCATGCTGATTCTGCTTAGTACATTCTAAGTATCACATTTTAGAATAATAAAACAAAGAAAAAAAAGAGAATTAAGTTTATAAAATAGTAAAGACAATATTCCATAGAAAGTTAAACTCCATTGTTAAATCTTAAACATTTTTATACGTTCTGTTTAATGCATTATTAACTCATATAATATTTCAGTTTTCTAACTCAATTTCAAATACTAATATCTACAATACAATCTTATGTACTTTTGCAGAATCATTTTTTGAATTATTGTTTACCCTTTATCTCTGAAAAAAAACCTGTTTTTTAACATCTTGTTTTAAACCTTTATGACTTCTCTTTCCTTTTCCCCTTCCTTTCTTATCAATTCTAGCCTTTTAACCCCCCTTCTCTCAAACTCCACTCTCTTAATCTTCCCTCTCTGTTGTATTTCTCTTTTCTGTTGCTTTCTGACATTGTATCTATTTTTCATCTTATTTTTCCCTTTCTTGGTTGCTTTTTTAAGTTCTGAATTCTCCGTTTTCTTTCCCCCATTTCTCTTTTCTTCTTCAAGTGAGATTGTCTGTCCATTAAAGATGGCTTCTTCTCCTTCATCCCAGCCTTCTTGTTGTTCGATTTCTTGGTAGGTAGAAATCGCCATTTCTAAAAAGTGAAAAATAGATCCAGAAGAACCCTTGCCTTCTTGTTCCTCTTCTTTTAGTTTTTGAAATTCCATTTGCAATTCTTCAACCGATAGTGCCATTTTTCTTTTTCTTTTCCTTAAGCACAACCCAAATGTTTTTAATCCTTCAAGAAATAGTTCCCAAAAATCCAAAAGTCATAAAGCAATCCAAATCAGAACAAATTGTTTAATTTAGCACTTTCTTCTTTTTGTATTTTTTCTTCCTGGGGTAAAGTTCAATTACACAGTCCCAAAGTAATTTTTAGAAGTCTTATTGTCATTTATTTCTAATCTTGTAAGCTGCAGGCAGTCTACTTCAATACAATCTTAAAATAAATTCTTTACCTCTTCCCTCCCACTTATAGCAAAAAAAGTTTTAGTTTTTAATTCCAATGTTCAGAAATCTTTTATCCTCTTGGCTTTAAGTTTAAAATTTAATTACCTTCTATGCCCAAGCAGGTTTTTCCGATTTCCATCAGCTATTTCCATAGGGAGGGAGAGGGAGAAAAAATAACTTTCCCTTTCCCTTTTCTTCAGCCGCTTTCCAATCTTCTTAGGAAACAATGTATCATTCAAGCAATTAAGATTCCAGGGTTTTTAAAAGTTCCTTGTTGTCCCGGTTCAGCCAAAAAACTTTCACTTTCTCCAACTTCCTCCTGCACAATCTTACCCAGCTGCAGACTTCTTTGTGGCGGCCATTGCTGACCGCCGCTCCACCGCCTATTGAAAAAGGAGTTTAGCTGGCTGAGGAGGGGGTTTGCAATAACCCCAAGCCCCTGCCCGGATTTCCTCTCTCTTCGGTTGCCTCTACGGGGCAACCATATCCTCCAGATCCAGCTGGATCGGAGGCACTTCGGCAGCGAGCGCAGCAGGAACTGCGCACGATCGCAGATTCCTGCCGCCGCCGAAGCCTGCAAACCAGTTTTGGATTGCTCCTTCTTTCATCACCACATCTCAGCCTTGTTTCCTTTCAGCAAGAAAAGCATATTTGCTTCCCACAGATGAATTTCCAAATCTGGAGCTCTGAAACTTGGAGCCGAGTCCTTCTTCATGGGCTCATTCCAAGCCCTGCAGAGGAGCCTCTTCCCCCCTATGATGAAGGGAAAGGCAGAGGATTTATTTCTTCCTCCCTCTTGGCTCCCCAGGGAGTTTTCCAGCTGCTGCCTTGGAAAACAGTCCAGTGAATGGAAAAATACAAGGAATAATGCAGAATTATGTCCTGTCCTGAGCCAGGAAGCCCTGAATATGAAGAATTCCTGGCTTGGCCTAATATTTAGGCCTTGATTGTCCCTGCATAATTTCAGGCTCTGGCCCTCCTGCTCTTGTGGCCCCTTTCCCCCTTGAGAGGTTTCTTTCAAAAGGGGACAGATCAGTCCCTCAAGACTCATTTCGATCCATTTCCAGGTGGACAATTTCAAATAAATCCTCATTTTAATCCCTTTTGACGCAGGCAGCCTCATGGAAGCACCCAAAATCCAAGGCCTGATGTGGCTATTTCTTCCTCTGACTCTTGGTCAGAGTACCATTCCAGCAAAGGTTTTTGACAAGATCTTTTGATTCAATGATGGATGTAAAAAGCTAACTTTTTTGAGTATTGTTAACTTCATTATCAAGTGTTTTTAAAGCGATCCCTCAGAAATGTAAGTAAACGTCCTAATACACATGGACCAATAGTACATGCAAGAAGCAATAGCACAAGAGGACCTATTAAAGCAGACAATA
Organism: Notechis scutatus; assembly: GCF_049901735.1. Lineage (NCBI taxonomy): Eukaryota > Metazoa > Chordata > Lepidosauria > Squamata > Elapidae > Notechis > Notechis scutatus. The sequence goes on from NW_028263167.1 coordinate 106,529, forward strand.
GTGTTGTAAACCAAGGAGAAAAATTAAACATGCCTTGATACCATGGCTGACCTTGTTGTCTTTCATTCTCTCTATCTTTCAAACGTTTTCGTAATTCAGCCATGGAATCTTTGACAATTCCTGAATGATCAGCATAAAAACAACATTCTTCCTTTATTGCTACAGCCTGAATGGCCCCTTCGGTCTTCTCTGGTATTAGAAATCCCTCTTAAATTCTAAGATTCCTCCCCTCCCTCCTCTCATCAAAGCCATTGCTTAAAAGTGGGGAGGGATCCAATGTCCAGAGCAGAACCGGGTGGCCAAATTCAGCAGTTGAGGGGGGTCGTTTCCAGTTGGGGAAACCTCCTCGGGGGCATCTTGTTAGCCAGATAGATCAGAACCACTAGTGCCTGTTGCCCTTCATCCCACACTTGCAAATGAAGAAGACTGGCATTCCTCCATTAGACCTTTGTCACCTGGAAAGCATCCACCCACCCCAAGAAAGCAACCTGGTGGGGAATATCTAAGGTGACACTTTCTGAGTGGCACTTCCTGAATCCAAGACTGAGCTCTTCCCTCCTTGAATCACCTGCCATGAGCCCAGTTCTCCAGGGGTCTCCAAGAGGGGGGAAAAGACCAGCCAGGACCTGCAGAGACCTGCAGGCATGGAATGGCCTCCCTGGGAAGGTGGAGGGTTCATCCCACCTGGAGGTCTCTAAGGAGGGGCTGGACAACCACGATGGGGCCAGCCTTCCCAGCCACACAGCCAGGAAACCACCCGAGGAGGCAGCTGGGGAGAAGTCCGGCCAGTTCTGCCTCCCTCTCTGGCTCTGGAGCTCCCCTTCCCCCCTGGGCCGCCTGGGTGGAAGCCTCTCCTCCTCTCCCAGCCTGCAGGGATCCTCCTCCTGCTGCTCTGGGCGATGGGGCTGCCCTGGGCAGCTGGCGCTTCCTGCCCCCCTCCCCCATCTCCTCCACTCTCCCCTCCTGTCTCAGACCCCCAGTTCTCCCTCCTGGGCCAAGGGGTGCATGGGAGTGAAACCCCCCAACGACTGGAGACCTGGGACACAGGGACCCCCAAGGGCACCTTCAGAGCCTCGGAGGTGGGGAGGCCGAAGGGGGCTGCAGAGCTTACTATAAGTGCCGCATCCCCACAACCAGAAGACCTGAGGCCTCCAGGCGCCCCCCAACCTCTTTCTTGGCGGGCCTGGCAAGAAGAGAGGTGGGGCGCCCAACGCAGGGCAGCCTGGAGAAACCCTTGAGGCAGCCTCAAAAGGCAGCCCTGAGACCTCCAGACAGACAAGGCAGGAAGTCCTCACCATGGAGCCCAACACTTGTGTTGCTGGGGGAGACAGTTGTTAAATGAGTTTTGACCCACTTTATGACATTTCTGGCCCTATTTGCTAAGCGAATCACTGCAGATGTTAAGTCAGCCAGATGGTTCTTAGGCGCATCCGGCTTCTCCACCGACTTTGCTCGCGAAAGGGGATCATGTGACACACACCCGGGGACATTGTAGCCGTCATACGTGTGAGACAATTGTCTGAATGTAAATCCTGGGACCCCAGGGAGGCTGCCAGGGCCGCCAGTGTGGAAAGGGGCCCTAAGTCATCTTTCTCAGTGCCACTGTGGCATTGAATGGTCACTAAATGGAACAGCTGTAGGTCAAGGACCCTCTGCCAGGAAAGAGCGAAACCATCACAGGAGGGAGGGAAGAGGAGGTTTCCCTGATAAGTCCTGGCAGAGCTGCAGGGAAGTTTCTCCCGGCCTCCTCTTCCTCCTCCTCCTTCCACCCGATTCCCCTCCTGCCTCTTTTCCCTCCGTCCGTCCATCTTCCTCCTCTGCCTCCCTGGGAAAGAAACGGCCTGGAATCCCCTTCGGGGTTCTGAGGGAAATGAGCTGGACATTCAGGGGGGGCAGAGCTCCAGGGGTTCAGCCTGACCTCCCTAATTTTGGGGTCTCCTGCCACCCAGAAGGCTGTTTCCTGTCTTCTGAAAGGGCCAAGAGACTCTCCTCCAGCCTCGGCCCTTCCTTCTGGCCGGGACCAGGAGCTGGTGGGCTTCACACCTGGGGGAACAGCAGCCCCACCTGCCAGGTGCAAAGCTGGCACACCAGACTAGGATCCTGGCAAGAGATGCAACCTGGGGACCCTCACCCCATTCGCTCCCCCCCTGCCCTGGGCCCCCATGGGGCAGATCCCCCCACCTGCCCAGCAAGGCAAGATGGAGCCTCCTCCAGGGGGAGCCCCACTTCCCAGAGCAGGAGGAGGAAGAAGCACCTGGCTGCCCCAGGGGGAAATTGGCAGCAGGGGCCCAGGCTGACCTCCCATCCCCCCTGGACCCCACCAGCCCCACCTGGCCTGCAGGTGCCCAGGGCTCACCTGGGAGCTCCACCTGTCCCCCACCTGTGATGCTAGAGCCGCTCTCCCAGCCAATCCCAAGGAAGGCTCCTCCCTCAGAGGTGGGCTTTTTGATAGCACCTGAGCTGCCCAGACCAGATGGGGGGGGCTCCCCCTGCCTCCCTCTCCCCCTGCCCTCACTGGGGAGGGGGCAGACCCAATGCAGACCCCTCTGGCCCTGCAGGACCCCTGTGTGCCCCCTCCTCACAGCACAGTCCCCTGCCAAACCCTCTCTGAATCCAGCCCTTTAGAGGCTGCTTGACCGGTGAGGAGGAAGCCAGGCCCAGAGAGGCCCCTCAACCTTGGCCAGCTGGGCGGGAAGGTTGTCTGGAAGCCCCCAGGGGAAGCCGGCCCAGAGATCTTGGCCAGGCTGCTCAGAAGCCATTGGACTCCGAGAGAGCGGCTGGCCCAGAGCCTCCTAGCTGGCTTGGCGCGCCAGACAGGACTGGAACTCAGCCACCCCCACCCCCCCGGATTGAAGCCCCAGCCACCCAACTGACTCTGGTGGGATCCACATGACCCTCTGAACCCGGTCTCTTCCCCAGGGGCCGCATTCACATTTGCACCTCTGTTGAAAGGCTGTCAAAATGCCTTTCTTCTGAGGATTCGATTTTCCCGCTGGGAGAGCTCCGACGCAAGGATACGGACAACTGCTTGAAAGCCGGATCTTTTTATTTTTCAGGAAGGCGAGAGATAGCAAGAAGTCTGCGCTCCTGAGCTAGCTACCTTCGAATGGTAAGTCCCTGATTTTTATACCCTTTTCTCCTTTTGTGTGAGTGCTTGTGTTTGTATTTCTTCATGTTTTAAATCCTGTCAGGGGTTGTCTTTCTTCCCGCCAGAGGGTAAACTCGCGGGTGCGGAAGGCAAACTTTGCGGGGTGGTTTGATTGTTTTATCGTTTTCGTCCTAATCTTTTTTAGCTTAATGGTTTCTTATATTTGTTTTGTGGCAATCTCCTGTCTGTCTCCTTTGTAATATATTTTGTGCCTTTTGTCTGTTTGTTTTGCTGATTTGGCATGTCTTGTGTTTGTAAGGGTTTTCTTTTCTTTCTTTCCCTACTTTTCTTAATTATTTGGGCTTTTGTCTAAGGGACTTCTTTAATACCTTTTATTTGATTCCTTTTCCTATGCAAGTTTGTTTTATGGCTGGCCTGATGTTCCCTTTGGGCTTTTCCTGCTTGGGTGACACCACTGTCCTCGTGAAGTTCCCTTTCCACACCTCTTAACCATGGTTTGTTTCCCAAGGTTGAACCATTTGGCCGAGTAGTCAGTGGATGATGGGAACTCGGGAGAAGATGAATTCCTGGAAGAGAAGCTGATCAAGAGGAGATACACAGGCAGGCCTCGACTTCGAATCATTCATTTAGTGACCGATCCAAGTTACAACTGCACTGAGAAATGGAAGTTAGGACCATTTTTCACAATTAATGACCTTTGCAGCATCAAATGCAGAGATCAGAATTCAGGTGCTTGGCCACAGTTTCATGTTTATAATGGCACCAACATCCCAAAGCCATTGTGATCCCCTTTTACGACCTTCTGACAAGCAAAGTCAATGGGGAAGCCAAATTCACTTAATGACCGGGTTCCTAACTTATCAACTGCAATGATTCATTTAATGACTGTGGCAAGAAAGGCCATCAAATGGGGCAAAACTCACTTGATGGATGTCTCACTTAACAACAGAAATGTTGGGCTCAGTTGTAGTCATCAGTTGAGGACTACCTGTATTGGGGACCCTTTTCTTCTGGCGAGGACCCCATTCACACAACATGCTTGACCAGGCCGGGGTCCTCACAGCCCCCCTAAGAGAAGCCAGAGGTCCACATGGAGCCTCCTCAAGGCTGGTGAGAAACCCTGGATGACCATAGCCCCCTCCTCCCTCCTCTGGGGTCTCCCTGGGACAAACCCAGAAGTTGGGGTGGGCTTCCTCCCCTCTGGGCCTCACCCGGCTTCAGTCAGACACAGCTGGGAACCTCTTGGAGGAGAAGAGAGTCTCATTGCACATCAACCTGGCCCTGAAAAGCCACAGCTTGAACCCGGAGCCACCCAGGATCTGGTCTGCAGGCCCTGAGAGCAGAATCTGAGGGAGGTTCAGGGGGAGAACTTCCAAGCGGAGGACCTGGGATACGGGCCTTCCTCTGCTCCTCCCTGCCAGGGTGGGCCTGCATGTCCCTTCAGTTCCACCTCCCACTCAGCCCCCCGGTTCCCCTTCTGGGCCAAGAAGTCCATATTAATGTCTCCCCCAGTGAAGAAACATCCTCCCTGAACAACGGATGCCAATAAACCAGGAACAAAGGAGTTCCAACAGCACCTTTTTTGGGATAGAAAGTCTCAGCCCCAGAAATTGGGAAGGTCAGAGGGGTCCCTCCCCCCCCAAATAGAAGATCCCCACAACAGAGGAAGAGGCACCAGATCTCCAGAAATCCTGTTGCTAGAAATCAGGTTGCACCATCCATCACACTGTGGGCATCACCACCATCTTTGTAGGGTTTCCCTGTGATAAGATGGGTGGCCAGTAAATTGGATGGATGGATGGATGGATGGATAGATATTTAGATAGATAGATAGATAGATAGATAGATAGATAGATAGATAGATAGATAGATAGATAGATAGATAGATAGATAGATAGATGATAGATAGATAGAAAGAAAGATAGGGATGGATAGATAGCACCTGCAGAACTTACAGTCCATTCTTTATTTAAAAAACTAAGAAAAATCAAAATAAAAAGAATCTTGGTGTATTATAGGAATATGGTAAGATAACACAGGAATGACAAGAAAATAAAAATAAAAAATTCCATCCATTCTATAATTTTCTCCCTATTTACCCAATGATCTAGTCCACAAGTTGTCACTTTCCTGCTTCTTAATGAGCTTTAATCTCAAAATTAATACTGCTAGAAAAGATGGGTAATGAAATTTCATTTCAGGTACAAGCAATTTTAAAACCGGCTGCAATTAAGATCAATATATGGGATTATGACATAAAACAGAATTCCAAACAGGGTCTACTCTTAACCTTGGGCAGAGTTCAAGAGTGCCGATTGTCATTAGAAGACAGGCAACACTACAGTTAAATGGCATTAACTTAGAAGCGGCACCAAACTCCATAGCTCTGGGTGACCTTCCCCAGCAATCTCTGGAGACAAGAGGCCATGTTGAAGGACAGCAGAAGTCAATTCCCTGGGTGCTGAATTCTCTTCCCCAGCATCACTTTCTGGACTTGCCCTGACTGGGAGGAAGGACCACAACCACAACAAAACAGTGACCCCAGGGGTATATCTGTAATTTTTACTAACATGGTTTATTCCAGCCTCTCCTCTGCAGATGGAGCCCGGAAAAAGTTCAGGATCCCAAGAGGAGAAGTTGCTTCTAGCTGTAATTATGACCATCTGGGCCTTTGAGACCTGTGATGCTATATCTCCAGTTTTAGACTTCGATGTAGACATCAGATTGAAGCCACATGAAAAGGATCTTATATCAGAAAAGGATAAATTCCTTGGGTGAAGCTCTCTGGGACCAAGTTTTGGGACAAGTACAGGCTCTGCTCTTGATTGCACCTTTCTCTCCTTTGCAGATGAAACTGAACGATTCTCTGTTTAAATCAGGAAAGCCACTGGCACTTCTCAGAGTCTTTGCATTTTTCCAACGATTGCTGTTGTTTCTGTTAGAAACAGGAAGTGGATTGATTAATGCCATGAATGATGGACCTCCTGCTTCTGCTTCTGCTGCTGGTGGTGTCCCCATCAGTCTGTGGGAAGCTGAGAAGGAAATGCCCATTGAGTTTGGAGCACCAGGATGGCTACAATCCATGGAGCTTTTACAGGCCTGGAGACCATCTCATTGGTGTGGTCACAACTGAAATAAATGTGTCACCTATAATGTGGCCTTTCAACAGCCCTCCTATACCTTCTTCTTCGTAAGTCCTGCAGGGTGATGGAGTTGCACTCCCTCCATGTGCAATTCTAACACTCTCCTTTTCTTCTTATTTCACTTTTGTACCTCAGCACCTGTCTAATTTCCTGAATGATTTTGATTTCCATGGCTTCCCTTTTTTGCCTTACTTTGTAGAAGAGAGTAAAATCCAAAGATGGAGTTTTTAAAAAACCTGAATGAAATCCAGATTATTTTCCTTTCTCAGTTCATTCCTGAGTTCATCACTTGAATAATGACCTTTGTTTAAGTAGTGACTGAAACAATTGTAGTTGCCTCTCTCATTTGCATAATTGATCATTTGATTTGAATCAATGTTGGCCTAAGGCTTAGTAGGTTTGTGAAGGATTATATATTTTAAAAACATTTGTTGTTGCTATTGAATATAATAACATGAATATTGTTTTTCAATAGGAAGAGTTCTGCTCTAAAAAATACCCTAATGTCAATTTTTGGTGTTCAAATGGTCAGCAAGAATTCCCAGCTCCTGCACAATCTCACACTTGGTTACTACATCCATGACAACTATGGAAGCACCTTCCGCACTTCAGATGCCTTGCTGGACATTCTTTCCACTGGAGAAGCCAATGTCCCCAACTACGGCTGTGGGAGGAAGGAGAACCTCCTGGCTCTGATTGATGCAACAGGAAGCGACATCTCCATCCAGATGTCAACGTTTGTAGGCACCTACAAAGTCCCACAGGTTTGTGTGTTTTTCTCTATCTGGTAAGGTGAGTGGGGTGGTGGGGATGAACAACAGATCCAATATCTTCATAGAATTCAAGAGCAGCTTTTCAGAATATTAGGGAACATATCAACAATGTTTTAGTCTATTATGTTCATCTTCAAATTGACCATTAAAGGCCTGAAGAGCCATAAGGTCCCTAGAGGATATTCTACTGAATATTGTACTATTGAAAAACTATCCAGGTTTTGAGGTCCTCCATTAGCATGTTCATTTTCACATATCAATAATATCTGCCTTATTCAATTGGAATCAAGTTGGCAATAGTCCTGTCTATGTATAAAAAATATTCAGACCAAGAAGAGTATCTTTGGGATGGATAAAAGGAGTTCAGCTCCTGGCCTCATAGATAATTGTTAATTTACACATTTTCTGCTTTGTATAAATTCAGGGTATATAATTATTGGGTTAAAATTAAAGTGATGAAACAGACATATAGTCCCAAAACAGACAAAATTTCAATTAAAGACTTATTGGATTGTACAACTGTCTACGATTGACCTCACCCCTTTCCTAAGAGGTCATGTACTCATAACTTTTCTGTTAGCAGTTGTGCTCTTGTACATCTAGAGAAGAAGATGAAAAATTGCTTCACAAAGAATTTGGGATATAGAAGCTGAGAAAGAGGTTTTAGTACTCAAAAATAGCATATAATACAGCCCTATATGTTAGATCCAGACATTTTATCCAACATCTGCAAATTTGAATCTAATTGTTGGAATTGTATGGGTGACACAGAAATTTACATTGCATTTTTTATTGTTTTTTTTTTTTTGTTTTGTTTAATATGATTTTGCGTTCCATTTTTATAGGCAATCTTGTTAATATTCTGTCTTAAATATTTTAAACCATGACTAAGGAGTAAACTATTCTTATATATTCATTAAAACAAAATTGGGTTTGTCAATAAGTAATATTTTGGAGTTGATCTGGACCACATTATAACACAGCATTCTTCATTACTTTTTCAGATCACTGCTCTAATTCCTTCAGAGGCTCTGAGTGATAAAAGGAGATTCCCTTTTTTCCACCAGATGCTCCCCAAAGAAGGATTCCAATACCCAGCAATTGTCCAGCTGCTCCTTCATTTCAGATGGACCCTGATTGGTCTCTTTGCTACAGACACAGAGAATGGAGATAATTTCATGAGGACTTTCCCTCCGATGCTTGTCAGGAATGGAATTTGTGTGGTTATATCACAACGATTCACAACAACTGGACAAACAGCACCCCTCAGGGAGGCCCTCTCTAAGTGGAGACAAATCAATGTCTTTGTTCACTTCATAGAATTTATTTCCATCTGGAACAGAATTTTTCCTTTCCATGAAGCACTTATGCATTTGCCAGGAACCATTGAAGGGAAAGTCTGGATCCTCACAAATTTTGCACTGTATACAATAAAGAAGCACAGACTTCTCAAATACATCCATAGTATTTCAAGTTTTGGTTATCTGATAAAAACAAGGCCAACAGATGCTGCCTTTGAACCCCATTTCTTTGTGGAAGATCAGTTTCAAGATCATTATTTTCGCTGTTCCCTTTCCAAGCACGTCTTTTCTGTCAAAGGCTGCAGAAGATGCACCCAGAAAGCCCCACTGGAGACCCAGGAGAAAAGGAACAGGAAACGGATCATAAATTACCGTCATCGCTACAGTTTCATTCAGACTCTGGCCCAGGTCATGAATGCCGCTTATTCCTCCAGATCGAGGAGGGGAAGGAAGGAGGGAGAAAAGAGGTTGGGGGCTCCGAGGCTGCAGTCATGGCAGGTATGGGGGGGTCCCGATAGGGATCCATTAATCTGAGATCCTTTTGAGAAGGAACCCAAAGGAGGAGGGGAACATCTCAACTTTCTTGTGCTGCAAAAGGTCAAGAGATTTGCAGCATCTAATTGCTCCTGTCTGATGCTCCAGAAAAACAGGGAGCAGACCTGAAGTTTCTGTCTAGCCTCTGTTGGAAGAAATCTCCTTCTGGGTTCAGTTCCAAGGGGGGAAGAAAGACGCTGGAAACATGGTAATTGCTTGGAAGATGGTTTAATGGTGTTCAGGAACACATGACTTGGTTGAGGAAAGAAGGGCTGAGATGCTGAGAGTGCAATTGTTTTATGCTCTCTGTTGGGATTTGAATTTGAGCTTGTATTCTGATTGGTTGACAGGCTCCCATGGGGCCATGCAGGGGCAACTCTGTAGGCTGTCCTGAGTCCCAGGCTTGGTTGAGCCTCACTGGATGGTGATGTAATGAAAGGGCTTTGGGCAATTCCTGTAGAGCTTTACCTGGAGTAGATCTTTGTTATGTAAAATACACTGCCCTAGGCCAGAGTAATGGTCCATTAGCAAAGGTGGGAGGGGGGCTGAGTTTCAGGCTCTCTGAGTTTCTACTTTTCTTTTTAGGGAAATATATTGTGTCTTTTTAGTATATCCTAAAATATTTTATTTTCCTAGGAATGAAAAGCGTTTTAACTCCCAACACCTCTTTCAGTCATTGGAAGAGTGTTGAATGCTCCCTTGTCCAACTGAGAGATTTTGTAAGTTGGAGAAGCTGCTCTCATAATCTCCTGTCTTCTCTCAAGACTCAGTTTCAGGTTGCAGTCAAGTACGATTTTGAGATTGTTTTCATAAACATGTATTTATTTACACATAATTCAAGATGGCAAATGTCTCCAACACAGCTTCCTCCTTCATCCACTCCACTTTTAGTACAGTCATAGACCAGCATTACAATAAATAATAATAATAATGGAGAAAAATAAAAATAAACGACAGTCAATGGGCAGTTATTGTCTCCCTAATGCTGAGTCATGTGCGAATATGTGGCAATATAAATGTCCTAAATAAATAAATACATAATTTTGCATTACAGCAGAACAGAATTTGGCCCCATTCAGAGAAACTCCTTCCTACTGATCTCATAACTGCACTTGCACGTAAAAGAGTTCCGTATTTCCTGGATATTTTATTAGGAGAGGCGTCACAAAGTGAATCCCTGAGTCCTGATAGGAGATGCCGCATAGCAGGCTGTGAACTCACTGGTGGGATTCATTTTTTTTTACTACTGGTTCTGTGGGCAAGGCTTTAATTTGTGGGCGTGGCTTGGTGGTCACGTGACCAGATGGGTGGGGCTTTGTGGCCATGTGACTGAGTGGGCTTGGCCAGGGGGTCATGTGACTGGCAAACCAAATACAATTGATCCTCACTTAATGGCCGGTTACTTAGCAAGTGTTCTAATTTATGACTGATCTCCCCAGAGCTACTTGTCCTGTTTTTGGAGTTTTGACAACCATAAACACAAACACACAAACACACATGCACACACACACACTCACACACAGACACACAGAGCTTTCTAACCCTGCTATTCTTTGATTCTGTAAGGATCTCCTGCTGGAGGGATTTTCCGGTTGTCGGCTTCGCGAGCGGTAGGGATTCGCGAAGCTCCGCGATCCCTGCCGCGCTAGCCGTTTTGGGGCTCCGGCCCGGACGGGTGCCGAGCAAGGCTACCCTGTAGGGGTAGCTGAAGGCAAGGAGGATCCGGAGGAAGGGTCTGGGGATGTTGCAGACCCCCTCCCTGGCCGGCAGAACCTCCTTTTACCAGGACGGTGCAGCGGCGGTCCGTAATGGCCGCCACAAAGAAGTCGGCAGCCGGGCAAGTATGCGCAGGAGGAAGAGGAGAAAATTGTCAAAAGTGAAAGTGTTTCTTGGTTGCCCCAGGGCTGTGAGACTCATCTAATTTAATTTCTGGAAAAGATGGTTTTCTAATGATTCTTTCCGTAAGAGGAAATAAGCGGCAATTTTTGAGGTGCTGAAAGGAAAGTTTGCTCTCCCTCCCGACGGAATCAAGCCGGAAGGGAGAGGACAAAGAAAATATATTTAATTGGAACTTGCTGGAGGAGATGCCTTGAGGATTTGAGGACAGAAATTTAACTTTAATAAGGCTTTAAAATATAGACTTGGATTTTCCTTTTTTATATATACTACCCCTGGAAGAGGAAGGGGGAATTGTGCCTTGCTTGGATTTATTGAGGATTGTGGACTTTGGGATTGTTTTACCTTTTCCCGGAATATTTGGTTGGAGTAAGAAGAAAGAGGATAAAGAGGAATAAAGAAAAGAAAAGATTTATAATGGCTCTTCCTCTTGAGGATCTGAGGGATGAATATGAGCAAATAAAAGCAGCCTGCAAAGATGGTATGGAAAAAGCTTTTCTATTTCTAGAAATGGCGCTGGTTAACTATCAACAGACAATGGAGCAGATGGAAATAGAAGAATTACAACAACAAGAAAAAGACGAAGACGCCATCTTTATTGAATCCCAAAATTTACCTAAGAAAGAAGGAAGGAAGAGAGCAAGGAAATTGAAGGACTTAAGAACTAAAAAAATATTTGAGAAAGAGAAAAATATGATGCAAAGTAAATATAATGTTAGCAAACAAGAGAAAAAGGGAACACAACAGAGAAGGGATCCCAGCAAGGCAGAGGTTAGAAGAAGAAGGAGGGGTAGGAAGATTTGGTGGGGGAAGAAAGAAAGGGGAAAGGCGGAGAAAAGCCACAAAGCTTTAAAATTGGATGGGAGAAGAGGAATTTTTTTCAGAGATAAAGGATGAAATGTAAATTTTTGTAAGAAAGATTCTGCAAGGTACATATGATAGTATTGAAACATTTATATTTGAAATAGTAAATTAGAATGGGTTAAGATTTAAAAAATTAAAATGTTGAAGTGTTTAATGATGATTGATTCTTAAAATGTAACAAAATATTGAAGGAAAGGAGGATATAATGTATTTAAGCATTTTTGGTGGATAAAATGTATTAAGAAGAATCAAATTGGGTATTGTTTTTTTTCTGAATGTTAATTTTATTAACTTAGGGGGAATATAGAAAGGCATCACTCTGAAAGGAGGATACAATGTATTTAAATACTCTTGGTGGATAGAATGTACCAAGCAGAATCGAATTGGGTTTTGGGTGTTATTTTGAATGTTAATTTTACTAACTTAGGGGGAGGATAGAAAGGCATCATACTCTGATTAGTGATTTCAGGAGAAATCTTTTTTTTTTTTTTTATTATAAGAAGAGAAAGAGGGATAATGAATGGGCAAAAGATATAAATATATTGATTTAATTAAGATGGATTTAATAAGATAGAAGTGTGAAGAGTGAAATGCGTAAATGCCCATACAAAGAGAGGTAACTGGGGCCAAGATACTTTACTAAATGATTTTTTTTATATGTTTTGTTTGTGTTTGTTTGTGTTTTATGAATATTGGTGAACGCTGTAGAAATACAGGGAAAGATTTAAATATGTAATGATCTGTTTGTTGTTGGAATTAATAAAACTTGTTTAAAAAAAAAAAAAAGGATCTCCTGCTGGAGCAGGGGGTTGGACTAGATGACCTCTGAGATTCGTTGCATGCCAGCCCTAGATTGTTGTGTTGCTTCAAAGAGTCTTCTGAAGCCAGGGTTTGTGTCCTAACTTCCTCTCCTTTTTTTCTCTCTCCCTCCCTCCCTCCTTCCATGTATTTATATATCCATCCATATATCTCATTCACTTTCTCCATTCTCCCTCTCTTTCTTTCTCTCTTTCTCTCCCTCTTTCTTTCTTGCTCTTCCTTTCTTTCTTCTCTTGCCCCCCCCGCTCTCTCTCTCTCTCTGTGTGTGTGTGTGTCTCACACACACACACACACACAGACACAGAGAGTGGGGGAGAGAGAGATAGGGACCCGGCCTCTTCACTATCCCCCACCATCCCCCTTGCCTTCTCAGGCCAGGCGAGGGAGGGGAGGGTGAGGGGCAGGGCCAGCTGCTTCAGGCAAGGTGAAGAGGCGTTGACCAAGCACAGGAGTGTAGAAGCCTGGGAATAGCAGCTCCCGGCTCAGCTGGGCGAGAGGCTCCTGCAGGCATATCGCGACAAGGGGGCGAGAAGACCCGGGACATCCGCCCACTTCCCTGCTGGCTGGCTGGGCCGGGCTGGGCTGGAAGAGGCGCATCCGCTGGGAGAAGGAAGAAAACGTAATGTGGGAGGGCAGGCAGGCAGGCAGATGTCCCAGGGCTGCTCCACGTGCGCACTGCATCAGTAGCACACGCACGGCTGCACACAAAGTGCGTATGTGCAACAGCCCTGGGACATCTGCCCGATCTGCGCCACAGCCACCACGTGGTAGGGAAAGCTAGGAGAGCGACTGGGACAAGCGGGCGACCCGGTTCGGGGTGTGGCCAACCAGGGGTGACCACCGGTTCACCTGAGCCGGTGACAACTGGTTGAATACCACTTCTGCGTAAGCTGCAGTTCGAGTGGCCCCTTGTCCTCAGGGTCCCAGTCTGAGCTCAGGCGCTCTTTCTTTGTATCGGCCCCCTGAAACGGCTCTGGGAACTCCGTTGCAGCTCTTGGGGGTTGATTCCCTTTGGACTCTTGGCAGGGTAATTCGATATAAATATCTCGTTGCTCTAAAGGCTGCTCAAATAAACATTCTTGGGAAGAGCAGCCCCATCTTGTTGGATTTCCAGATCTTGGAGACCTTGTTTGAGTTCACTAAGTGCACTAATTCATCCCCCATCCTTAAAAGCCCTTCCCTGCAGAAGCCACGGGGCTGAGTACCAATGAGTAGTTGTGTGTTCATTTTCCCCACAACAACAACCCTGTGAGTTGAGTTGGGCTGAGAGACTGGCCCCAAATCCCCAGCTTGCTTCATGACCAAGGCGGGACTTGAACTCACATCCTCTTGCTTTCTATTTCGGGGGCTTAACCAGTAGACCAAACTGGGTCCCTTACATACTTATCAAGCTTGGCACAATCCTTCATCCAGTGCATCATTAATGTTCTTAAATGAGATACTATAATTTATCAAATCCTAAAACCCAGATAGTTTTCTATTGCTTTTTAGTCATACAGTTGTTTCTAGGAGAAATCAGAAATATTTTTTCTGGAAAGTTGGTAATGTTTAAATAACATAAAAGTATATTTGCCTGAGAATTGTTATAAATCTTGTATAATAGCAATTTATCAACCCTATTATATTAACGACAACATAGAAAAATTGATGACTTAATGACAAAGTGTTGTATCTTCCCACTTTCATGACAAAGATTAAAAAACTAAAGATTATTTGAGTACCATTTTTAAATCAGTTTTTATCCACTTAATTATCATACCATCCACCCCTCACTTAACTGGGTTTCTGATCACATCACAAAATTGTTTATTACTCTTTCCTGAGATCGAGTTATATCAGCAGTATTTCCATAATGTATTTGGGAAATGAAATAATATGTGAGGATGACTTGCATAGAGCACATAAATTATATCCCCCCCTTTCCCACAACTCATTTAGAAAGGGCAGTGATAGGAGGGAATGACTTTTGGGGGGTGGAGGAGAGATTCTGCCTGGGAAGAAGTAGATAAGAGGAGGACACCTACAGCTGCATAAAAAAGGGGTCAGTGGGAGATTTCTACTTTCTGGCTCCCCAAATCCTGTCAGTGCAGCATTACAGCGAAGTGGGCCTAGCTCAGGTTTCCTGTCTGGGCTTCCTGGGAGAGGATTACACTGACAATTTTCTTCTTGACAAATCCGGGTTTCTGATAAACAACCTGTTGCTTTCAGGGAGTTCATAAATCTCCTTTTTTCTGTTGTTCAACTATATTTTGTCAAAATCTATATTGTCAAAATATGATTGACAAATTTTTGTGAACTTTTTCCCTTCACTTGTAAGATAGTGTTAGCACCCATTTTCCTAATGAAGCATGTCTGTAAATTAGACAACTACAGAAGAAAGATTCAAATGTGAAAAAGCATCTGGGATAAGAAACAAAGTTTTCTGCTTTTAAAATTGCTGCACGTTCCCATTCTAGTTCCATCCTTTCCTGGAGAAGAATGAGTTTCTCAATATTTCGAACTATAAACTCTACATGGATCCAAATGGAGAGGTAGCAGCAGATATGGGCATTTCGGGCTTCTTTGTTCTTTCCAGGAATAATCCCATAGAATTTACTCTGGCGTATTTTGAAAGACAGAGACTTTCTGTCATAAAAAATGTTCTTTCATGGCTAAAGTTGCTCAACAAGGTAAGAGAAAGTTTGGTGTATTCTCCCCATTTTTCAAAAGCCTGAGGTCCCATTTCAAGAGGGCTGATGCTATTCCCCAAAGGTGGTTGACCTTCACCGAGAATTGAATCTGGGCAGTAGAAACTGGATTTTTCCCTTAGGCTGCTTGGGAGGCATCGGTATTGTTCCATTTTGTGGACCATGTACAATTAAGGGTCTCCATCAAACGGGTGAGAATCCCACAAGGGCTGGGAAAAATGTCGCTAGTAGCTTCTGGTTGTTTGCTCCTTGTGCCCAGAATAGCAACGAAAGCAGCAATTCTGCTGACCGGGGCCTGAATCCAGGCTTGGACTGCATCGGATGGGATTGAATCGTGAGTCGACGGGGGTCCTTTTGGAGGAAAGAAGCTTCTTCTCGTGCTGCTTGGGGAAAAGTGTCCCCTGAAGGGGCAGCTCCATAATCTGGGAGGCTCTTAAGGAGGCCGGACCTGGCCAGAGCTCTCCATGCCTCCCTTTCACCCTCCCTGGGATGGAGCAATGGGCCTTCTGCTCTTAGGAAGCAGCTCCAAGGCTTTCAGTTCACCTGAAATTATCAAGATTGTTCTGATATCACACCTTAAAATTAAGGTTGTGAGAAGAGGGGAGAAATGTGTGTTAATGGGGTCATGAGAAGGAACCGGCTGGTTATCACTTAATGCTGAAATCTTTTCTCAGTTCCATCCAGGGGTGCGATTCAAATTTTGTAACAACCGGTTCTGTGGGCGTGGCTTAATTTGTGGGCGTGGCTTGGTGGTCACAAGACATGCCAGATGGGCATGTCTTGTTGGCCATATGACTGGCAAACCAAATACAAGTGGTCCTCGCTTAATGGCCAGTTGCTTAGCAAGTGTTCTAATTTATGACTGATCTCCCAGAGCTCCTTGACCTGGTTTTGGAGTTTTGACAACCATAAACACAAAGACACACACACACACATTTCTAACGCTGCTATTCTTTGATTCTGTAAGGATCTCCTGCTGGAGCAGGGGTTGGACTAGATGACCTGCGAGATCCCTTGCAGGCCAGCCCTAGATTTTTGTGTTGCTTCAAAGAGTCTTCTGAAGCCAGGGTTTGTGTCCTTCCTTCCTCTCCTTTTTCTCTCTCTCTCTCCCTCCCTCCTTCCATGTATTTATCTATCCATCCATATATCTCATTCACTTTATCCTCCCTCCATGTCTTCCTTTCTTTTTCTTTCTTTGTCCCTTCCTTCCATCTCTCCCTTTCTTTGTCTATCCCTTTCCTTCCTTTTGCTTCCTTTCTCTCTTTTCTTTCTCTTTCTCTCTTCTTTCTTCTCTCTCTCTTCCTCTTCTCTCATTCCCTCTATTTCACTCTTTCCCTCTCTTTTTCTCTCTTTCCCCCTCTCTGTATCTCTCTTCTCTCTCTGCCTCTTTCCCTATCTTCCACCCCCCACTTTGTGCGTGTGTGTGTGTGTGTGTGTGTGTGTTTGTGTGTGTGTAAAAGAGAGGCATGGATAAGTCTGACCAGGTTGGGTCTCTTTAAGAACCTCCCCAATTATGAACCGGCCCTTTCAGAGGACACTTTTCCCCAAGCAGGACGAAGCTTCTCTCCCAATGGGACCAAAAGGACCTCCACCCAATCATGATTCAAATTCATCTGAATTCAAGGCCATGGTCAACAGAATTCCCTTTTTCTTTTCTCTTCGCTACCTTCTCTTTTTCTTCCTTTGGGCACAAGGAGCAAACAAACCTGAAGCTCTTAGTGACACATTCCCAGCCCTTGTGGGATTCTCACCAGTTTGAAGGAGATACTAAACCATAGCCCTTGTGGTTCACAAAATGGAGATACTAAACCATAGTGAGAGAAGGTAAGGGTGGCAGTGGGGGATAGCGAAGTGGCCGGGTCCCTATCTTCCCCTATCTCCTCCCCACTCTGTGTGTGTGTATATATCATTGAATGTGTGTGTGTGTGTGTGTCTCTGAAAGCCGCGGCATGGCCAAGCCAACAAGCTCTCCTTGGCGCTCTTCGCTGCTTCTTTCATTTCTTCTTTTGAATCCAGACTGGCTAAACAACGTTTGCCAGACTGCGGTGGAAGCGTCCATTCGGGTGACTTCTCCTCCTCCTCCTCCTCCTCCTCCTCTTGCACCCGGCAGCTGTGGATGGATCAGGAGGGTGCAGTTGTGTGGGGAGATGCTCGCTCCTCAAGTGAGCATCCACCCGCCCCTACTTGGTTTTTGCTGTGCTTTGGCATTTGCTTGAGGAGCATCTCCCGTGCGCATGCACCCTCCCAGCCCTGCCACAATGGCCGGTTATGAGAGGAGGAGGAGAGGGAGGAGAAGGGTCGCCTGAAGGGATAGCTTCCACCACGGCCTGGCGATCATTGTTCAGCCAGTCTGCATTCCAAAAAAGAAGAAATGAAGGAAATAGCGAAGACATCAAGAGAGCTTGCTGGCAACTGGCCATGCCACGGCTTTGAGGAGACACACACACATCGAGTGGGAGAGAGAATCCAGAGAAGCTAAGGGACCCGGCTCGCTGTCCACTGTCCCCGCCGTCGTCACCCTCACCTTCTTAGGCCAGGCGAGGAGGGAGGTGAGAGGCAGGGCCAGCCGCTTCAGCAAGGTGAAGAGGAGGAGACCAAGCAGAGGCGGTAGAAACCTGGGAATGGCGGCTCCTAAAGGGCTTTGAGGTGATGACCTGGAGTGGCCGAGATCCGAGCGAGCATTGCACCACAGGTTCACCTGATCTCCCACTTCTTTGGTGTTGGCTTTACGGAGCCACAGGGTGAGGTCTGGGCTGACATGTGACAGCAGTGCCTTTAGCTGTGCTCGCTTGTAAGTGTCCAAATAATCTGGTGAAGATGGCGGAGGAGTCACTCAGGTAGACCTCCCCCATCCGCAGTCTTCCTCCTGCACAAAAAGGCCGTTCCCTGAGCTACGAAGGCAAGGAGGTGTGGCTCGACTCACCCAATCCCTAGGACTACCCCAAATGGTCCCAATTCGGCACAGAGAGGGCAGGTCCCCCTGGAAATCCCCCTTTCCCTCAGTGCTCTGACTTCCAGTGGCTCACGTCCAGCCTGAACACCAGGTTGGACCACCAGAAGGCCACTTCCCCGCTTATCAACGGCGCTCCTGTGCCAGCCACTGCAGGACTCTCCATCTCTTTCCCCAAATTCTCTGTCAATTTCGAAATGACGACACCTGTTGCCGACATGGGTACAACCGGGCTGCCGGTCACCTTTACCCCCCCACCCCACTTGCCTTTTGCCACTGCCACCTGGACCCCTAACCCCCAGCAGATAAGGCCCAGCACCTGCAGTGAATCCCAGCTAAATAACCCGGAGCTGTGTCGGGAAAGACTCTCTTGCTCTCCCAGCAGTAGGAGAACACGAGCCTCTCCACATGTCTTCCAGTACAGCGAAATGTAGCTCAGGTTCCCACCAGTCTGCATCTTGCCCCCCGCCTGGATTCACTGCAGCTGCTGGGCCTTACCTGCTGGGGGTGAGGGCGGCAGGTGGTGGCAGCAAAAGGCAAGTGGGGTAGGGTGGGGGTAAATATGACTGGCAGTGTGACTGGGCCCAAGAGCTTGCAGAGCCTCACTCACACAGAGAGATCAGGCAGGGCCACAGCGGAAGGCATGCAGCAATGGCTGGCCTGGTGAGTGGGCAAAAGCAGGCTGCAGGTGATGCCACTAATGCGCGATAAGTGGTGCAATTTGCCGGTTCTCTGAACTGCGCAGAATCATAACAACCGGTTCTATAGAACTGGACAGAACCAGTACAATCCCAGCCCTGGTTCCATCTCTCCAGACTTTTCTATTTAATAAAGTCCTTTTTTCTTTGGAAATGTGAGATGCCAACAGCAAAAGAGAGGAACTAATGGAAGAATCTTCCAGAAGTTATATCTCCAACCATTTGGAAATAGTGAGAGATTTTTTATTGACTTTGACAACAAACAAAAACACATAAAACATAAGACATCAAACATAAAAGCATCATCCTCCTTCATAAATTTACAGACAGTGTATCGTTTGGTTTGCCACTCTTTTTTGTGCATCCATTTCATAGTCACCATTGTAATTATGTTACATAATAACTCATATTATCAATCAACAATTATATATCCTAATATCATTATTAAACAATCATTTGACTATAATTTTATTAATTCATATTTAAGCAAGATAACTATAATTTACTTAATTTATTTTATAACAGATCATAAAATCATACCAAGTCTTTCTTAATAAAATTTTATAAAGATGTTATCAAAACAAAAGGAAATAAAAAAATGTATATTCATTATTTCCTAGGTTTCTAAATATTCTATTATATTATATTATCTAACCATTGATAAAAAAGATCCCAAACTTCATAAAATTGTTTATCTTCTTGTTCTCTATTTCAAATGTCAATCTACTCATTTCAGCACATTCCAATATTTTCTTAATAATTTCTTCCTCTGATGGTATTTTCTCACTCTTCCAATTTTTAGCAAATACAATCCTAGCCGCTGTTAATACATTTACAATCAAATACTTTAAGTTTTTATTATATGTATCAGGTAAGATTCCCAATAAAAAAATCTCTGGTTTCAAATCTATATGTTTCTTTGTCATTTTTTCCAATATGCGAATTCTAGTCCAGTATTTTCTGGCCTCCTCACAAGTCCACCCCATATGGTAATATGAGCCAGGTATCTGATGACATTTCCAGCACTTTTCAGATTTATTCTTGAACATTCTTGCTATTCTTGTCGGGGGAAAGTGCCACCTGTAAAACATCTTATACAAATTTTCTTTATATGCTGTTGACATTGTCATTTTATAATTTTGAGACCACAATTTTTGCCATTTCTCTAAATCAATCCCATATCCAAAATTCTTCCCCCAAGCAATCATAGTTTCTTTAACTTGTTCTTCCTCTAATTTAATTTCCAGCAAATAACTATATAATTTTTTGATCACTTTTTCATCAGTACCTGTCAAAATCCTATCTAAGTCAGTCAATTTATCATAAAATCCTTCTGTTTTAGAATCTTTAAGATATTTATTTATTTATTTATTTTTATTTGATTTGTCAATTGTTTACAAGATAATAAGTACAAGTGTATACATAGTTGTGAATATATGAAATGGGTACATATAAGAAAAATAAAAGAATAAGAGAAACAATAGGACAGGGACGGTAGGCACGTTGGTGCGCTTATGCACGCCCCCTACAGACCTCTTAGGAAAGGGGTGAGGTCAATAGTAGACAGTCTAAGATTAAAGTTTTTGGGGTTTGGGGAAGAGACTACAGAGTCGGGTAGAGTATTCCAGACATTGACCACTCTATTGCTGAAGTCGTATTTCCTGCAATCAAGTTTGGTGCGGTTTACTTTGAGTTTGTATCTGTTGTGTGCTCTTGTGTTGTTATGGTTAAAGCTGAAGTATTCATTGACAGGTAGGACATTGCAATGTATGATTTTATATACCATGCTTAAGTCGGACCGAAGACGGCGTAATTCGAGGTTTTCTAGTTTTAGAATTTCGAGTCTGGTGGCGTAAGGTATTCTATAACGGGTAGAAGAGTGGAGAACTCTTCTTGTGAAATACTTCTGGACTTTCTCAATTGTGTTAATATCACATACGTGATAAGGATTCCAGACTGATGAACTGTATTCGAGTATTGGTCTAGCAAATGTTTTGTATGCTCTGGTTAGTAGTGAGATATTACCAGAGAAAAAGCAACGTAGGATTAGGTTAACAACTCTTAATGCCTTTTTGGCTATGTAGTTGCAGTGAGCTCTAGCACTTAGATCATTAGAGGTGAGTATTCCCAGGTCCTTTACAGAGCTTGGGTCATCAACAAGATCTTGACTATTCAGCTTGTATTTTATTTTCTGATTTTTTTACCAATATGTAAGACAGAGCATTTATTTGTTGAGATTTGGAGTTGCCATATGTTAGACCATTCAGATACATAGTCTAGATCTTTTTGAAGGGTAGTAGTATTGTCTGTGGTATTGAACAGCTTTACATCATCAGCGAAGAGAACGCAATTGCTCTTGATATGATCACAAAGGTCGTTTATGTAGATTATGAAGAGAGTTGGTCCTAGAACACTGCCTTGGGGAACACCACTATTGACAGGTACTGGATTTGATAGGGCGTTCCCAATTTTGACCATTTGTTGTCTGTTTGACAGGAATGCTTCTATCCAGTTATTCAGTTGTCCAGAGATACCATAAGATTTTATTTTTAGGAGTAGTTTGTCGTGTACCACTGAATCAAAGGCTTTGCAGAAGTCTATGTAGATTGCGTCTATTGCTTTGCCCTGGTCGAGTTGAGTAGTCCATATGTT
Organism: Notechis scutatus; assembly: GCF_049901735.1. Taxonomy (NCBI): domain Eukaryota; kingdom Metazoa; phylum Chordata; class Lepidosauria; order Squamata; family Elapidae; genus Notechis; species Notechis scutatus. Next base: position 127,955 of record NW_028263167.1, read on the forward strand.
TTTGCAGTGTAAGAGTTGCAGATTACAGGATAGTTTTTTTCTGAAACCAAATTGTTTATTGGAGAGTAGGTTGTTTGTCTCTAAATGGAGGATGATGGATTGGTTAATAATTGATTCCATGACTTTACAGGTGACGCAGCATAAGGAGATTGGTCTGTAATTTTCAACTAGGCTTGGGTCTCCCTTTTGAAGATGGGAATGACTGTGGCTTGTAACCATAGGTTGGGCAGGGAGCTGGTTCTGAAAGATCTTTCAAAGATTATGCTTAGAGGTTTGGCTATGGCAGCGGATAGTTTTCTTAAGAAGTAGGCACATATTCCATCCGGTCCAATAGATAGAGATGGTTTTAGGTTGCGTAGTGCTTTTTCAACGTTGTCTACTGTAAAATCGATATGTATTAGATCATTATTGTTGTCTGTGGTACGGCTAGGAAACATTGGGCATGATCCATTACTGTTTACAAACACTGAGCCAAGAATGTGTTAAAGATGTTGGCTTTAATGGTGTCGTCGCTGCAGTCTTTACCATCAGGTCCTATCAAGGGAGGGATGGACCTTGAGTCTTTAGTTTGTTGTTTACAAAATTGTAAAAAGCACGGGTGGAATTGGTGCTTAGAAGGTTTTCCTCTTGTTTAATGTGGTAATTGGTGCATTCGGTCTTTATCTGGTGGCATAAATTTTTATATCGGTTTTTGAAATTAGCAACGTGACCAGATTTGTTTTTCCGCCAGAGTGATCTCTTTTTGGATTGAAGTTTCCTTATTGATATGGGTAATCTGCTTTTTGTTTTGTTTTTGGAGTTGTTGTTGGAACATATAGTTTGATGACTCTTTTGACTTCAAGTAAAAATATGTTGTAATGATCTTCAACAGTATTGCATCCAGTGAATAGAGATTGCCAATCGAGGGATGAGAGATCGTTATCTATAAGATCATAATTGCCTTTTTGAAGTTACAACTAGGGATGACATCGTTGTGGTGATTTTTGCGTGGACGTATGTTGAGGCAAAAGTCAATCATATTGTGATCACTACTGGAAAAGGGTTCTTTGGTTTGTATTCGGTAAATTAAATTCAAACTATTGCAGAAGATGAGATCGAGGCAGTTGTTCAGTCTAGTGTTGTTGGTTACTAGTTGTTCAAGACCTAGATTTGTAATAGCATTGAAGAAGGTTGTGTGAATGATTTCAGTTGTACAATTATTTAGGGTCCAGTCAATATGAGGTAGATTGAAATCTCCAAGAAAGATAAAAGGGTATGGGCAGGATGTAGCCCATGTTAGTAGTGTATTTAGCTTGTTTATATGTTCGATGTCATAATCAGGTGCTCTGTAACATAGTAAGAATCGAATTGTGATATTTAAGGATAGTTCACAGATGATGGTTTCAGGAAGGGCAAGCTCCTGGGTAACTTGGATATTTTTAGATGTAAGGATTTTTTGTAGAATATAGCAACACCACCTCCTCGACGATTTTCACGATCTGATCGGTAAACATGATAGTCTCTTACTGTGGTAATGGAGTTGGGGAGAGATGCATTGAGCCATGTTTCACAGACAAATATAATGTCAAAGTTAGCCATATTTAAGAGGATGAGAAATTCAGGTATTTTATTCACGAGGCTTCTTGCATTGAGTAGTTTGCATTTAAGTCCGGCAGCAGTTGGGATTGAGGTAGTTGGGGGCGTGCGTGCCTAGTCTTGGGTGATGGTGGGTGGTGGGTAGTTTTGGGTGATGGTGGGTGGTGGTAGGTGGTTGAGGTAGGGTAGTGGTTGAGGGTAAAAGTTGGGTATTGGGTTGCGTGTCTTACTTTTGATGCAGTCAGCATGGTAGTCAATGTACAGGTCCTTCTCTCCATTGTCTAGACGGGTTTTGAGTTCGATGCGGAGTGCACGGGAGCGGGCACGTTGCTGTATGGTTAAGTCAGGGCGGCAACGGAGGTTTTTGTGGTTGGTGTTGGTTTTGGCGAGTGAGTTTATAGTGTAAATGAGTTTACGTTTGCTTGATTCATTTTTGCAAATGATCCTGCACAAGCGTGGGGCCACAGAGCCGTCTCTATTTTTAAGCTCTCGGTCAATGCGGGAAATGTCAAGTATTTCATCGCCGGAGATGGTTGATGCTTGGTAATCTCTGATGATGTTTCGGACAGTTGTGATGTCATCATACCTTGAATGTATAAAAGCATGCCAGCCCAATAATAAATCATGTCCTTCTAATGTCAACAATCTAGTCTTTCTTAACGTTATCCATTCTTTGGCCCACATTAAGTTTGCAGCTTGGTAATACAACTCCCAATTAGGAAGGCCAAATCCTCCTCTAATTCTAGCATCTTGTAAGAGTTTTAATTTTATTCTCGCTTTCTTACCTTGCCATATATACTTCAGCACAATTTTATTTAATTCTTCAAAGTAATCTTTACCTAGCCTAATTGGTATTGTTTGAAACAAATATAAAATTCTGGGTAAAATATTCATCTTGATTGTTGAAATTCTACCTATCAATGACAATTGTAGGTTTTCCCATTTTTTCAGATCAGATGCTATCTGCTGTTTAAATTTAATATAGTTATTCTCTTTCAATGTAATACATCTTGACGTCAAATGTATCCCCAAATATTATCTTTGTTCGTAACTTGAATTTTCAATAGGTCTGCCAACTCTTCTCTTTGTCTTAATAGCATGTTCTTTGTCAGAATCTTTGTTTTGTCTTTATTTATTTTCAAACCAGCCATCTCACCGTACATCTCTATCTTTTCCAATAGTTTTAAAGCTGTCTCTAGAGGGTCTTCCAAAATGAAAACCAAGTCATCCGCAAAGGCTTGCAATTTAAATTCTTCCTTTTTAACTTTCATTCCTTTTATATTTTTGTCCTCTCTAATATTTCTATTTAACACTTCCAAGGTCAATACAAATAACAAAGGAGATAATGGGCATCCTTGTCTTGTACCTTTTCTTATATTAATAGAGTCTGTAAATTCTCCCTCTATCATTACTTTTGCCGTTTGCTTATAATATATGGCTTCTATTGCTTGGATGAATTTTCTAGCAAAGCCCATCTGTTCCAATAATAATAGCACAAATCTCCAATTCACATTATCAAATGCCTTTTGGGCATCTAGGAATATCAAAGCCATTTGTTTTTCAGGATGCGCCTCATAATATTCCAATGTGTCCAGGATTACCCTCATATTGTCTTTAATTTGTCTCTTTGGTAAAAATCCATTCTGATCAGGGTGAATAAAGTTGTTTAAGTACTTTTTAAGCCTTTTTGCCAGAATTGAAGCAAAGATTTTATAGTCTTCATTCCATAAAGAAATAGGTCTATAGTTCTTAATTTGTAATGGATCGGCCCTTTCTTTTGGGATAAGTGTAATATAAGCTTCTGACCATGTTTTAGGTATTTTCTTATTTAACATAACTTTATTCATGACTTCTAGCAGTGAAGTGCTCAACGATTCTTGTAATGTTTTATAAAATTCTGCCGGAAGCCCATCTGGACCTGGTGCTTTTCCATTATTCTGTCTGTTGAGTGCTTCGGTTAATTCCATCATTGTTATAGTGCTTTCTAACATTTTTCCAGTTTCATCAGGTATCTTAGGTAGGTTAGCATTTTGTAAATACTGTTTAATTTTTTCCTTATCAAGATCCTCCTGTTTATATAATTGTCCATAAAAGTCTCGAATGATTGCCTTTTTCGCCTTATTACCATAGCAAATTTGACCTTGATCATCTATTAACTGTAATATTTTCCTTGATTCTTTCTCTTTTCTCAGTTTATATGCTAACCATCTACCTGGCCTATTTGCATCTTCAAAATAGTTCTGTTTAGCACTTCTAATTTTTTGTGCCAGTTCTTCTTTCTCTACTTGATCCATTTTATGTTTGATTATGTCCATTTTAAGTTTAATATCTTTTTTCTGTGGCATTTTCTGTAATTCTTTTTCCAGTTTTTTATGGTCATCTTCTAGAGCTTTAATCGTTTGCCTCTTCCTAATGTTCTTTTTCTTTATATAGTCTATTATTAATCCTCTCACATATGCCTTCATTGTATCCCAAACATTCTGTATTGAAGTATCTTCTTTTTTGTTTTCATTAAAGGAGAAGGCCAATTCTTTTTCCATCTATTGTGTAAAGTCTTTTTCCTTTAAAATAGTATTATTTAATGTCCATCTAGATCTTCTTTTTTGTCCTTTCCATTTAATTGTCATTGGATTATGGTCTGCCCATGTACTTGTTTCAATATTTATTTCTTGAATATTAGATATTAGTTCTGTTGAGATCCAAATCATATCTATTCTGGACCATGATAAATGTCTATTTGAATAAAAAGTATATTGTTGAGTTTTAGCATTTCTTTCTCTCCATATATCTTTTAAATTTAATTCATCTATCATTTTAAAAAAAAGATTTGGGGAGAGTCTTTCTATTTTGTCTTGATGCTGTCGCTGTATAATCCAGTTTATTATCTACAATTCCATTAAGATCTCCCATCATAACTATGTTAGAATAGTCCAATCCCATTGTTTGCATATGTAATTTTTTTATAAAACTCTTCTTGTTTATCAGTTGGTGCATAAATGGCAACCAGGAGTGTTTTTGTATTATTATCCACTATTTCAACCATTAATACTCTTCCTTCTTCATCAGTATAAATCAGTTTTGCTGGAATGGTTTCTTTGATGTACAAAACCACTCCTCTTTTCTTACAATGAGTCAAAGAAGTAAAAATTTTCTCCAATTTTGGTCTTATCAATAATTGTTGATATTGTTTTTTAATATGCACTTCTTGTAAGCAGATTATGGCAAATTTTAACTTCTCTAATTTATGAAGATTTTTTCTTCTTTTAATAGCTGAATTCAGTCCATTTATATTCAAAGAAATCAATTTTTTTTCCTCCATGGTTATATTTTGTATTTGGGTCTGACAGCTCTCGTAGATCGTACTTCCCGTTGTTCTTTAGTCACCACTTGTCCACCTACTGCACCTTCTTCTTTTCCCATCCCCATTTGATCCTCTTGAAGTTCCGTTGAAATGATCTCTTTTTCTGTCTCTATTTCTCTTCTTTCGAAGAATTCATTGTAGAATATTTCTGCTTTATCAATTGAATCAATTCTATGTCTCTGTTCTTGCCATGTAAACATTAATCCTTCTGGGATCAAACATCTGTAATTCACCTCTTTTTTCAAAAACATTTTGGTCAGGAATCGATATTCTCTTCTCATCTCTCTCACTTTTCTTGGTACTTGTTTTAAGACCACAATCTCTTTGTCTTTATATTTCAACACCTTCTCTCTTGCCACTTGTAATATTTGAGTTTTAATAGTTTTTTTGGTAAATCTGACATGGACCTCTCTTGGTAATTGGTTCCTCACCGCATATCTTGTGAGGACTCGATATATCTCATCTACTCCATCCATCATCTTTTCCTCTGTTATTTCCAGAGCTCCAGCCAGGATTTCAATCATTACTGCAGCCAAATTTTGTCCTTTTTCTTCCTCAATATTTTGGAATCTGAGATAAAATTCTGACCTGTCCATCTCCCACTTCAACATCCCACTTTTATCTTGTTCAACCGTTGTTAATCTGCTATCACTATTTCCAATTGTCTCGTCTCTTTGTTTGTCTTTCTCTTCCATTTTTTGGAGTCTCTCATCATATTCACCATCATTTGTTGAATACTTTCAAATTTTTCATCAATCTTTCCAATTCTTTGGTCAATACTCTCCGTTCTTTGTTCAATACTCGTTTTAAGTTCTTGAATTCCTTGCATAACCATCGTTAAGTCCACTTGTGCTTTATCTTGCTTCGCCATTGTTGGAAGTCGTCCTCCAGTTGATGGGGAGGCAGGAGCAGAAGTTGAGATGCCCGAAGGTAAAAATTTCTTACTCATTTAAATAGCTCAGAATCTTCAAGCTCTTTTAATCCAATTAGTAAGGTGGCCAATTATAATCCAATTAGGAAAAAGGAAAACACAAAAAAGCCAGTAAAAAGTAAAAAGCCCAAAATTAAAAAAGGGAGATTCTTCAGGTTCTTCTAGACCTTAATCCTGTTGTGGAATAATCAATTATGGTTCAAAAGTAAAAATTAAAAATAAAGAGAAAAAAAATAAAATAAAACCAAATAATATTAAAAAATAATAAGAAGAAAAAAAAGAAAGAGGTTCTTAAGGTTCTTCACACCTTAATCCAATTGAAAGATCTCAAAAAATGAAAAATAGCCATAAATATAAGTCAAAAGTAGAGATGGAGAGGCAAAAATCCCAATAAAAAAAAGAGAGAGAAAAGAATATTCTGAGGCTTCCCCTTTAAAAAAAAATAAAAAAATAAAAAATAAAAAAAAATATACCAATATTACAAAGTACTGTGGGGTTGAAGAGGAGGGATAAAACAGCTAATAGAAGATTTTAAAAAAATGCACACTGCCTTTTATTTATCCAAGGCTCTTATTTTGGCTTCTCCACAAATTTCAAGGCCAAGCTTCAAATGTTCAATTGATAATAGAAGTCCCAAAGAGCACCTGTGTAAACATTCTCCAGTGCTCTTCCCTCTATCTTATTATTTATCGTTTCCAGTGACCTTGAGAAAAATTTTCTTCACAGCTCTCAACCTCAAATAAAATATTTTCAAGTCTCTAGTTGGCAGTGTTACAAAGTTTCTTTAATCCACTCCCCCTTCTTTCCCCCCCCAAAAAAAGCCTAATAATAATAATTATATATTTATATAATATATATTATATATTAAATATATATATATATATATATTTATATAATATATATATTTAAATATATATATTATATTTATATATATATATATAATTATATATATTTATATTTATATTATTTATATTTATATATATTTAAAAAAAGATACTAAAGGGAGCCTCTATTTTAAAATATATAAACAGTCAAAAAGGAGAAAAAAGAGCAAGTAAATATAAAAGAAAAAACCAGTCTGATTAACTAGATCACAATAGTTCAGTAAAGAAAAAAAAAAGTAAAAGTAAAAAGCCAAGCCTCACTTTGACATTCTTTAAAGAATCGCCGCTAAGTCAAATTTTGTCAAAAATTTTACAGATTTCTCCCAACTGCGCAGAATCATAACAACTGGTTCTATGGAACTGGACAGAACCAGTACAATCCCACCACCGGTTCCATCTCTCCAGAATTTTCTATTTAATAAAGTCCTTTTTTTTTTTTTTTTTTTTGGCAATGTGAGATGCCAAAAGCAAAAGAGAGGAACTAAAGGAAGAATCTTTCAGGAGTTATATCTCCAACCATTTGGAAATAGTGAGAGATTTTGTGTTTACTTAAGTGAAGACCAGAGGCTAATATCTTATATAATTATTATATATTATATAATTATTATATAATTTATATTATATTATATAATATATATTATATCATTATTATATATTATATATTATATAATAATATAATAGCTAATATCTAATATCTTGTCTAATATCCATTTTTAACTCCATTTTCCATGGACGGAGAGTCCTAACACATTTTCTTTGGCAATCCTGTTTTTTTTCTGCTCAGTCCTTTCCTCAATCTGAATGTGTGGAAAGTTGTCATCCTGGATTTGTCAAGAGTGCTCGAGAAGGAGAGCCAGTTTGCTGCTACGACTGTGTTCCTTGTCCAGAGGGGACCTTCTCCATTCAGAAAGGTGGGTGACACCAGAGGAAAATGGGAGGACTGGTAGAACTGGATCCCTCCATAGCATTGTCATGAAATTGTGAATTAAAACACACTTTTAAGCTTAATTGGTTTCTGGTTTATTTCCGAAATGCCCCATTTCTTATCTAAACAGAAGACCAAAAAGACTGTGAAGGAAGGGCTGGATAGAGAGAGGTGGCAGTGGCAGATTGGACAAGCTTTACTACTGCCAGAGAAAATATTTCTTCTTTTTAACTTGGACGTGTCCTTCCTTCCACATTTATTTCTCAAGAAACACCTGAGTTCCTTGAAAAACGAGGAATTGTTTTAGGTCTACCTCCTGAAAGGAGGATTGCAATGCAGTCTACATGGGTTACCTTTGAGGACACTGAAAAGGTGTTGCTGATGTACGAGATACACAATGTGGTGGCATGGATAGTGATGCCTGTATCTGGCTGCACCCGTATCACCACTACTCCAATGGCCATTCCAAATTATTTGCAACAGTCACTTGATCTGCCAGCCACCTCTGAGGCAAGTATGACAAGAATTGCCATCTTGCACATAAGTTTCTCTAGAAAGATTAATTGATTCATTATTTTCCTTTAGTAATGGATGTTCCTATCAATATTCTGAACATTACAAAGGAAATCTTTCAAGTCCAAAGCTTCCCTCAATTTTATAGCCTATCAAAAATATACTGTAGCTATATTTTTTTAAAAAGTGATACATTTATTTTTTGTCTCTGGAGATATTAAGAAATCCATCCCGGAAAATGCTCCTGATAATCACTTGTTCCCAAAGAATGTACAATATATCTTGAAATGCAAAGGACAAAGAAATATGGGGTTGGTTTTTTTTTCTCAGACACAGAAAAATGCACCAAATGTCCGGATGATAAATTCCCAAATAAAGAAAGAGTCCAATGTATCCCCAAAGTGATAACCTTCCTGTCTTATGAAGAACCTCTGGGCATCATCCTGGTTTCTTTTGCCCTATTCTTGTTCCTAACCACAGGCCTTGTTTTAATCATCTTCATTAAATACCGAGAAACTCTCCTTGTCAAAGCCAACAACCGGGACCTCTCCTACATCCTCCTGGTCTCCCTCCTGCTTTGCTTCTTGTCTTCTTCTCTCTTCATTGGTCAACCAAGCAAAGCCACCTGCCTTCTCCGACAAACGGTTTTCAGCATCATCTTCTCAGTTGCCGTTTCTTCTCTCTTGGCCAAAACCATCATGGTGGTGCTGGCTTTCCTGGCCACAAAACCAGGAAACCAAGTGAAGAGATGGTTGGGGAAGAGCTTGGCCAACTCCATCATCCTGTCTTCTTCTGGTGTCCAAGTTTTCATCTGCTCCATCTGGCTGGGAGTTTCTCCCCCCTTCCCTGACTCTGACCTCCTCTCCCAGCCTGGAGAGATCATCCTACAATGCAACCAAGGGGCCGTTGTCATGTTCTACGTCACCTTCAGCTACATGGGCTTCCTGGCTGCCGTCTGCTTCACGGTGGCTTTCCTGGCCAGGAATCTGCCTGGGGCCTTCAACGAAGCCAAGTTGATCACCTTCAGCATGCTGGTCTTCTGCAGTGTTTGGGTGACTTTTGTGCCCACCTACCTGAGCACCAAAGGGAAATACATGGTGGCTGTGCAGGTCTTCTCCATCCTGGCCTCCAGTGCTGGTCTGGTGGGCTGCATCTTCATCCCCAAGTGCTACATTATCCTTCTGAGGCCAGAGCTGAACACAAAGGAGCATCTCACAGCCAGAACAAATGTAAAAACATAAGACATAACACCATGACATTTAAAGAATTGTAAAATTTCCTTTTATCTCAAAGTAGAGACTAATTATTTCAACTTAGATAATGTGCAGGAATCAAAGAAATCATGTCTACATTTTTCAATGGAAAATGTTTGAATGACTGTAATCCTTGCAACTCTCTTCATCTCAATAAATCTTGCTAAAGGGAACTCTGAAAATCATTCAGAGGAATTTGTTATTCAGCCACTGCCAATGAATTTGACACCTTATTCATATTGAGAGCAGCTAATAGTGTATCTATGAGAGAATGAATAGGAAAAGTGGTAAGATGGCTGGTGTGGGAGCCAAGCTCCAAGTATGTTGTTTGACAATCTCCATGAGAGCCATTGGCCATCCCACCAAGCCAGAGAAGGCAGAGGCTTCCAGGGCCTCTTGCTTAGATGTTCTCATCCAAGGAGACCTAGTTAGCACCCCTTTCCCATAGCTGCTTCTGCCCTGTGAAAGAAGCTTCTCCATGAGATCCACCATCCTCTCTCCATCCCCTGATTAAAGTCGGTTCTTTTCCCCAATGCTTGAGCTAGTTGAGACCGGAGTCCAGGAGCTGCGGAAAGAGGAGAAGCCCCATGGGATAGTCAGGCTGCATCCTGACAAAATTGGGCTCATTGTGGCTGCACTGTGTGAATAGTTGCAAGCAGGATTTTGGGGGCGTCTCAAACTCCACCAAAGGAAAGAGGGTCTCTCTCTCTCTCTCTCTCTCTCTCTCTCTCTCTCTCTCTCTCTCTCTCTCTCTCTCTCTCTCTCTCTCTCTCTCTCTCTCCAAGGTGGGAAGCCCAGCAGTGCAACCCTTGAAGGCTTCACCTGGGGGTTCAGCTCAGTCCTCTCGGGGTGCTTCCAGCCCCGGAAGCCCCAGAAATAAGTCCTACCAAGGACTTTGCTCCAGGCTCCCTGGAAGTGAGCAGAAGTGGGGAGAAGAAAGGTGAATATTCTGACTAAGAGATCCTGAACGTCTCTGGAGATAAATTTCAAGGAACTATAAGGCAATATAGGAAATCCTCCACTTATGACCACAATTTTTGTTGCTAATTAAGTTCTGTGTCATTTTACCAACTTTTTTACCTCGGTTGTGAAGCAAATGAGTGCAGTGTTTAGTTAAATCATGCGGTCGTTAAGCAAGTCTTCCAGTGACCCCAATGACCCCAAGGTACTGCAAGTGTCATAAATACATGTCTGAGTTTTTGTCAAGTGACCATGGGGTGCTGGAATGGTCGTTAGTGTGAAGACTGGCCATAAGTCACTTTCCTGAGTGCCGTTGTAACTTCAGTCACCAAACAGATGTTTGTAAGTGGAGGACTGTCAGGTTGTGCTCCCTTCAAAATCCAAGAAAGAAATACTCAGACTCCATGGGTTAGAGCAAAGTTATCCTTTTACTGGAAATCAAAGTGGAAGCTACAGATTTAATTCCGAATCTGAGAATTTGGCGCGCAAATCACATATACAAAGGAATGGAATTGTTCCCACCCCCCAAAGTCCAAATGACTTTTCCAATTAAAAGTTTGGAATATGATCATGTGGCCATCTTCAGGTGGTGATGAGGCCTCTGTCCATTGACCTTGACATATTTTGATAAAACTTCGCAGCTGCGCAAAGGGGGATAGAAGCTAGCCAAGAAATGGAAAGTTAAAGACAAGAATTCATATACCCCCTCCCCCTTGCTACCCACAGCAAAGGAATGCAAAACACCTCCATTCTTTATTTAAAAAAGAAAAATCAATATATAAAGAATCTTGGTGTATTATAGGAACATGGTAAGATAACACAGGAATAACAAGAAAATAAAAATAAAAAATTCCATCCATTCTATAATTTTCTCCCTATTTACCCAATGATCTAGTCCACAAGTTGTCACTTTCCTGCTTCTTAATGAGCTTTTATCTCAAAATTAATATTGCTGGAAAAGATGGGAAATGAAATTTCACTTCAGGCACAAGCAATTTTAAAACTGGCTGAAATTAAGATCAATATATGGGATTATGACATAAAACAGAATTCCAAACAGGGTCTACTCTTAACGTTGGGCAGAGATCAAGGGTGCCGATTGTCATTAGAAGACAGGCAACACTACAGTTAAATGGTATTAACTTAGAAGTGTCACCAAACTCCATAACTCTGAGTGACCTTCCCCAGCAATCTCTGGAGACAAGAGGCCATGTTGAAGGACAGCAGAAGTCAATTTCCTGGGTGTTGAACTCTCTTCCCCAGCATCACTTTCTGGACTTGCCCTGACAGGAAGGAAGGACCACAACCACAACAGAACAATGATCCCAGGGGTGTATCTGTAATTTTTACTAACATGTTTTATTCCAGCCTCTCCTCTGCAGATGGAGCCCAGAAAAAGTTCAGGATCCCAAGAGGAGAAGTTGCTTCTTGCTGTAATTATGACCCTTGAGACCTGGGATGCTATATCTCCAGTTTTTGACTTTGATGCAGGCATTAGACTGAAGCCACATGCAAAGGATCTTGTATCAGAATAGGATAAATTCCTTGGTGAAGCTCTCTGGGACCAAGTTTTGGGACAGGTACAGGCTCTGCTCTTGATTGCACCTTTCTCTCCTTTGCAGATGAAACTGAGTGATTCTCTGTTTAGATCAGGAAAGACACTGGCACTTCTCAGAGTCTTTGAATTTTTCCAACTGTTCCTGTTTTTTGTGTTAGAAGCAGGAAGTGGATTGATTAATGCCATGAATGATGGACCTCCTGCTTCTGCTTCTGATGCTGCTGGTGTCCCCACCAGTCTGCGGGAAGCTGAGAAGGAAATGCCCTTTGAGTTTGGAGCACCAGGATGGCTACAATCCATGGAGCTTTTACAGGCCTGGAGACCATCTCATTGGTGTGGTCACAACTGAAACATATGTGTCACCTATAATGTGGCCTTTCAACAGCCCTCCTATACCTTCTTCGTAAGTCATGCAGGGTGATGGAGTTGCACTCCTTCCATGTGCAATTCTAACACTCTCCTTTTCTTCGTATTTCACTTATTTTTGTACCTCAGGACCTGTCTAATTTCCTGAATGATTTTGATTTCCATGGCTTCCCTTTTTTGCCTTACTTTGTGGAAGAGAGTAAAATCCAAAGATGGAGTTTTTAAAAAACCTGAATGAAATCCAGATGATTTTCCTTTCTCAGTTCATTCCTGTGTTCATCACTTGAATAATGACCTTTGTTTAAGTAGTGACTGAAACAATTGTAGTTGCCTCTCTCATTTGCATAATTGATCATTCGATTTGGATCAATGTTGGCCTAAGGCTTAGTAGGTTTGTGAAGGATTATATATTTTAAAAACATTTGATGTTGCTATTGAATATAATAACATGAATATTGTTTTTCAATAGGAAGAGTTCTGCTCTAACAAATACCCTAAGGTTAATTTTTGCTATTCAAATGGTCAGCAAGAATTCCCAGCTCCTGCACAATCTCACACTTTGTTATATTATCTATGACAACTATGGAAGCACCTTCCGCACTTCAGATGCCTTGCTGGACATTCTTTCCACTGGAGAATCCAATGTCCCCAACTATGGCTGTGGGAGGAAGGAGAACCTCCTGGCTCTGATTGATGCAGCAGGAAGGGACATCTCCATCCAGATGTCAATGCTTGTAGGCACCTACAAAGTCCCACAGGTTTGTGTGTTTTTCTCTATCTGGTAAGGTGAGTGGGGTGGTGGGGATGAACAACAGTTCCAATATCTTCATAGAATTCAAGAGCAGCTTTTCAGAATATTAGGGAACATATCAACGATGTTTTAGTCTATTATGTTCATCTTCAAATTGACCTTTAAAGGCATGAAGAGCCATAAGGTCCCTAGAGGATATTCTACTGAATATTCTACTATTGAAAATCTATCCAGGTTTTGAGGTCCTCCATTAGCATGTTCATTTTCACATATCAATAATATCTGCCTTATCCAATGGGAATCAAGTTGGAAATAGTCCTCTCTATGTATAAAAAATATTCAGACCAAGAAGAGTATCTTTGGGATGGATAAAAGGAGTTCAGCTCCTGCCCTCATAGATAATTGTTAATTTACACAATTTCTGCTTTGTATAAATTCAGGGTATATAATTATTGGGTTAAAATTAAAGTGATGAAACAGACATAGTCCCCAAACAGACAAAATTTCAATTAAAGACTTATTGGGTTGTACAACTGTCAATTTCTGTTAGCAGTTGATTGACCTCACCCCTTTCCTAAGAGGTCTGTAGGGGGCGTACATAAGCGCACCAATGTGCCTACCATCACTGTCCTACTATTTCTTTTTATTTTTCTTATATGTATCCATTTCGTGTACTCATAACTATTCTGTTAGCAGTTGTGCTCTTGTACATCTAGAGAAGAAGCTGAAAAATTGCTTCACAAAGAATTTGGGATATAGAAGCTGAGAAAGAGGTCTTAGTACTCAAAAATAGCATATAATACAGCCCTATATCTTAGATCCAGACATTTTATCTAACATCTGCAAATTTGAATCTAATTGTTGGAATTGTATGGGTGACACAGAAATTTACATTGCATTTTTTATTTTATTTTTTGTTTAATATGATTTTGCGTTCCATTTTTATAGACAATCTTGTTAATATTCTGTCTTAAATATTTTAAAACGTGACTAAGGAACAAACTATTCTTATATATTCATCAAAACAAAATTGGGTTTGTCAATAAGTAATATTTTGGGGTTGATCTGGACCACATTATAACACAGCATTCTTCATTACTTTTTCAGATCACTGCTGGAATTCCTTCAGAGGCTCTGAGTGATAAAAGGAGATTCCCTTTTTTCCACCAGATGCTCCCCAAAGAAGGATTCCAATACCCAGCAATTGTCCAGCTGCTCCTCCATTTCAGATGGACCCTGATTGGCCTCTTTGCTTCAGACACAGAAAAGGGAGATAATTTCATGAGGACTTTTCCTCCGATGCTTGTCAGGAATGGAATTTGTGTGGTTAGATCACAACGATTCACAACAACTGGACAAATAGCACCCCTCAGGGAGGCCCTCTCTAAGTGGAGACAAGTCAACGTCTTTGTCCACTTCATAGAATATATTTTCATCTGGAACAGAATTATTCCTTTCCATGAAGCACTTATGCATTTGCCAGGACCCATTGAAGGGAAAGTCTGGATCCTCACAAATTTTGTAGCGTATACAATAAAGAAGCACATACCTCTCAAATACATCCATAGTATTTCAAATTTTGGTTATCTGTCAAAAAAAAGGCCAAGAGATGCTGCCTTTGAACCCCATTTCTTTGTGAAAGATCCGTTTCAAGATCATTATTTTCGCTGTTCCCTTTCCAAGCACGTCTTTTCTGTCAAAGGCCGCAGAAGATGCACCCAGAAAGCCCCACTGGAGACCCAGGAGAAAAGGAAAAGGAAACGGATCATAAATGACCCTCATCGCTACAGTATCATTCAGACTCTGGCCCAGGCCATGAATGCCGCCTATTCCTCCAGATCGAGGAGGGGAAGGAAGGAGGGAGAAAAGAGGTTGGGGGCTCCGAGGCTGCAGCCGTGGCAGGTATGGGGGGTCCCAATAGGGATCCATTAATCTGAGATCCTTTCGAGAAGGAACCCAAAGGAGAAGGAGGGGAACATCTCAACCTTCTTGTGCTGCAAAAGGTCAAGAGATTTGCACCATCTAATTGCTCCTGTCTAACGCTCCGGAATAACAGGGAGCAGATCTGAAGTTTCTGTCTAGCCTCTGTTGGAAGAAATCTCCTTCTGGGTTCAGTTCCAAGCGGGGAAGAAAGCCGCTGGAAACATGGTGACTGCTTGGAAGATGGTTCAATGGTGGACAGGAGCACAT
>NW_028263168.1:0-2500 GCF_049901735.1 Notechis scutatus
TAGATAGAGATATATACAAATAGAGAGAGAGAGAACAGATGATTGATAGATAGATAAATAGATAGATAGATAGATAGATAGATATAGATATATAAGAGATAGATAGATAGATAGATAGATAGATAGATAGATAGAGAGAGAGAGAGAGAGATAGAGAGATAGAGAGATAGAGAGATATAGAAATATAGATAGAGATACAGATAGATATATAATTGATAGATAGATAGATAGATAGAGATATATACAAATAGAGAGAGAGAGAACAGATGATAGATAGATAGATAGATAGAAATATATAAGAGATAGATAGATAGATAGATAGATAGATAGATAGATAGATAGATAGATAGATAGATAGATAGATAGATAGATAGATAGATAGATAGAGATATATAAGAGATAGATAGATAGATAGATAGATAGATAGATAGATAGATAGATAGACAGACAGATAGATAGATTGATAGATAGAGATAGATAGAGATACAGATAGATATATGATAGATAGATAGATAGATAGATAGATAGATAGAGATAGATATAGATATAGATAGATATAGATATAGATGTAGATGGATATATAGATACATAGATATATACATAAATATAATATAGATAGATATAAGATATAAGATATATTGATTTGTCAATCGCTTACAAGATAATAGTTATAAGTAT
The DNA here is from genome assembly GCF_049901735.1 of Notechis scutatus. Taxonomy (NCBI): domain Eukaryota; kingdom Metazoa; phylum Chordata; class Lepidosauria; order Squamata; family Elapidae; genus Notechis; species Notechis scutatus. The sequence continues at coordinate 679 of NW_028263168.1, forward strand.
AAACATCGTTATGAATCCATGAAATGGGAACATATAAGAAAAAAAATAGGAAGATAGATAGATATAGATAGATAGATAGATAGATAGATAGATAGATAGATAGAATATAGAAAACGAATCGAATAGAATATATTAGAAGAGAAGATTCTATTCTGAGGAAAATAAGTTTCGTGTTCCTTTTAATCGTGACAATGACGACGACAACAACCACCACAATAGCAATCATAATATCGGAGGCCTTATGCGCCTGCGTTTATCGTGACCTTCTGACCTTTTCCGGAAGTCAGGACTTGTGCTTGGGTTGCAAGCCGGCTTTTTGCCTTCCCTTCGCGCAAGACGTCGCGGGGGCAAAGGAGGAAGCGCCGCGCAACGTTGACGCTTCCCCCCAGCGTGCTGTAACCTCGCGGTCGGAGGAAGGGAACCGCAAACGCCTCGGTTGTCTCTTCCACAAGGACTCCGGACGCCGTAGGCCTTTGTGGGTTTTTGTCAGACCCGGGATCGGGGAGGTGGGCCCAACGGGCCTCAAGCCGACCCCTTTTGGACGGCTTGATTGGATCCTCGTTTGCAACGGGACGTCAGGGGCCTCGCCCAGCATTCGAGTTCAAATCCCCTTTGGGTTTCCAAAAGCGAGACCCGGAAAAGCGGCGTTTTCTCGATGGCTTCCGAAGGCACCTTTGCTCTCCATCCCATCCACAGTTTTCCTACCAGGGCAGGGGTTGGACTAGATGACCTCCAAGGACCCTTCCCCCCATTCTGTTTTTTTTTTTCCAGTCGCTCCGTTCTTTGGCGATTTGGGGTATTATTTATTTATTTTGTTTATTTGATTTGCCAATTGTTTACAAGATAATAAGTATAAGTGTATACATAGTTGTGAATACATGAAATGGGTACATATAAGAAAAATAAAAGAATAAGAGAAACTTATTCTTTTTATTATGGTTGTTCTTCTGTTTGCTTCTCTTCGGTTTAGCTTCACCTCCGAGGTGGTATGAACAAGTGAACGAAAGGAGGACAACATGATTTCAGGATCGATTTGGGAGGATAATATGAACAATAAATTATATATTTATACGATAAATAATTTACACAATATTGTATAATTTAATTTATACAATCAATGAAGTCAATCATGGTTATCTTGTACACACATGAAGGAATCAAAGCATAGTCAAATGATCTGTGAATAATGATACTAAGGGATTTAGTTTTTGATTGAAAATACGAGATTATATACAATGTCATTGTCATTGAAGACTACGAAATGGAAGCAGGAAACAAACTTGTCAACCAACCGGCACACTGTATGTACCCCTATGGAAGACAGCTTGATGTTTGTTTTGTTTGTTTATGTTTGTTTTTAAAAACCAATAAAATTTAATAATAATAATAAAAAAACAAGTTAAAGAAAGAAGGGTGGCACAGGTTCCCCCGTCCCCCGCAAAAAATAAAAATATTGTATATGTTATAGAGCTAGATCAATGGCCTTTATAATGGGATTTTTCCATTCACAATATCGACAGTGTATCAAGAAAAAGATGTTTTATAGATGGCACTATTTTGCTTCGCGGGGAAAAAAATAGCAAAAATTTGAATTCCAAGATCCATCCGTCAAATGCTCGGAAGGGTCACCAAACAGCGGAACATACGATCCTATGCGGTGGCCTTGCCTAGAAGCAAAAATACACACACGGTTGGGGTGTGTGTGTGTGTGTGGAGGAGGAAAAAAAAGGATTAAAACATATATGGAGTTTGGAAACCTGAAATATATATATTTTTTTATTTTATTAGAAAGGGGTTATAGCAAAGAAAAGGACAAAACAAA
>NW_028263168.1:5000-25000 GCF_049901735.1 Notechis scutatus
TTGACCCGTTTGGAGATCCGGCAGGTGCCACTTCTGACTCAGTCCGTCCGCCCGCTCCAACCCTTTCCCGTCCTCCAGTCTATCCCATTGGTTGGTTTTGTTTTTACCTCAGCGGATTCGTGCGGAAAATCCGCGCCTCAGCTGAGGTGATCCGTGAGGTACCACAGACCCGCCATCTTCGACTTCTTGCGTGCGCCCGTGAAGCCACTCTTGGAGCGCTATGCGCCCGGGCGGGGGGCGGGCGGCCGGGAAACTTGGAGCGTGGCGAGCGCAACGCGCGAAGGGCGGCCGAACCGGCAGCGCGCCTCGGAAACTCCGCCACTGGGGTTCGAAGAACGACGTCGTTTCCATTCCGTCCGTCCGTCGTGCAGTTCAGTCACCCAGACCATCTTAGTCCCCTCTGTTGTTCTTCTCTGCAACTGGGAGGAAAAGAAAAAAAAAAAGCAAAACATGAAACGGGATCGACTGGGGCATTCTATACGGGCTAACCACGATTGATGGTTTAAGGCCTATCCCTTGTTTGTATGTGAGACGGAGAGCTTAGGCCGCGGAGATAAACTCCTGATGGGTCCAATCACAACTGGCCAATACAGAATTCGGTTCTCTTCTGTTCCGACAGATTAATAGAGTTGGAGGGGATCTCGTAGGTCATCTAGTCCAACCCCCCGCCCTCCAAGATTGGAAGGCTGCCATCTTGTCTCCCCTGGTCCTTCTCTTCCCCTAAACTAGCCAGGCGCAGTTCTTGACAACTGTTCGTCATAGGTTTGAGTCTCCAGTCCCCCTAAATCATCCTGGCTTGCTCTTCTCTGCACTTTTTCTAGAGTCCTATCGTCATTTTTATAATGTGGTGACCAAAACTGGATGCGCTACTCAAGGTGTGGTCTTACTAAGGCTTTATAGAGTGGTAGTAGTACCTCCCTTGACCTCGATTGTATCCCTCTGTTCAAGTAATTTAAGATTGCGTTGGCCTCCGGCGAGCCTCCCCGAGCTCCGTTTCGGCGGTGACGGCCTCCGGCGCCCCTCCCGAGCTCCGTTTTTGACTGCGACGGCCTCCTGCGAGCCTCCCGAGCTCCGTTTTCGACGGCGACGGCCCCGGCGAGCCTCCCGAGCTCCGTTTCGACGGTGACGGCCTCCTGCGACCCTCCCGGAGCTCCGTTTTCGACTGCGACGGCCTCTGGTGAGCCTCCCGGAGCTCCGTTTTCGGCGGTGACGGCCTCCGGCGAGCCTCCCGAGCTCTGTTTTCGACTGCGACGGCCTCCTGCGACCTTCCCGAGCTCCGTTTCGACTGCGATGGCCTCCTGCGACCCTCCCGGAGCTCCGTTTCTGACTGTGACGGCCCCCTGCGACCCTCCTGGAGCTCCGTTTTTGACTGCGACGGCCTCCAGAGACCCTCGCCGAGCTCCATTTTCGACGGCGACGGCCTCCTGCGAGCCTCCCCAAGCTCCGTTTTCGACGGCAACGGCCTCCGGCGACCCTCCCGAGCTCCGTTTTGACGGTGACGGCCTCCGGCGACCCTCCCTGAGCTCCGTTTTCGACGGCGACGGCCTCCTTGCGACCCTCCCCGAGCTCCGTCCTGCTTTCCCTCCTCGAATCCTTCATTCTCTTCTCGGGTGTTGACTTTCCGTGGTCCGTACGGATGACAAAAAGGACCTGTGCCCCCAACTCCTTCACTCTCTTATAGTGTATAGCCACTTGCCGATTTCTACCCAGACGATCCGAGTTGGGAAGGGACCCTGTAGGTCATCTAGTCCAACCCCCCGTCCTCACTCCATGTTGTTCTTGGGTCCACACACAGAGACACACACAAAAAGACACAAAAAGACACAAAAACACACACAAGACACACAAAAACACATAAAAACACACACAGACACACAAAAACACACAAAAACACACACACAGAGACACAAAAACACACACAAAAACAGACAAAACACAGAAAAACACAGAAAAACACACACAGACACACAAAAACACACAAAAACTCACACAGATGCACAAAAACACACACAAAAAAACACACAGACACAAAAACACAGAAAAACACACAGAGAGACAAACAAAAACACACAAAAACACACAAAAACATACACACAGACACACAAAAACACAAAAAACCCACAAAAACACACAAAAACACACAAACACACAAAACACACAGAGAGAGACACAAAAACACACAAAAACACACACAGACACACAAAAACACACAAAAACAAACACACAAACACACAAAAACACACACACAGACACACAAAAACACACAAAAACTCACACAGACACACAAAAACACACAAAACACCCACAGAAACACACAAAAACACACACAAAGACACAAAAAGACACAAAAAGACACAACAAGACACACAAAAACACATAAAAACACACAGAGACACACAAAAACACACAAAAACACACACACAGAGACAAAAACACACAAAAACTCACACAGACACACAAAAACACACAAAACACCCACAGAAACACACAAAAACACACACAAAGACACAAAAAGACACAAAAACACACAACAAGACACACAAAAACACATAAAAACACACACACAGAGACACACAAAAACACACAAAACACACACACAGAGACACAAAAACACACACAAAAACAGACAAAACACAGAAAAACACAGAAAAACACACACAGACACACAAAAACACACAAAACTCACACAGATGCACAAAAAACACACAAAAAAAACACACAGACACAAAAACACAGAAAAACACACAGAGAGACAAACAAAAACACACAAAAACACACAAAACATACACACAGACACACAAAAACACAAAAAACCCACAAAAACCCACAAACACACAAAACACACAAACACACAAAACACACAGAGAGAGACACAAAAACACACAAAAACACACACAGACACACAAAAACACACAAAAACAAACACACAAACACACAAAAACACACACACACACACACAAAAACACACAAAAACTCACACAGACACACAAAAACACACAAAACACCCACAGAAACACACAAAATCACACACAAAGACACACAAAGACACACAAAAACACAAAAACACACAATACACACAAAACACACAGACACAAAAACACACAAAAATACACACAGACACACAAAAAAACACAAAAATACACACAGAGACAAAAACACACAAAACACAAAAACACACAATGACACAAAAACACAAACACACAAAACACACAAAAACACAAAAACACACCCACAGACACACAAAAACTCACACAGACACACAAAAACACACAAAAACACCCACAGACATACAAAAACACACAAAAACACACACACAGAAACAAAAACACACACACAGACACACAAAAACACACAAAAACTTACACAGACACACAAAAACACACAAGACACACAGAGACACACAAAACACACAAAAACACACAAAAACACACACAAAGACACACAAAAACACACAAACACACAAAAACACACACAAGAAACACAAAAACACACAAAAACACACACAGACACACAAAAACAAAGAAGGGTAGCACAGGTTCCCCCGTCCCCCGCAAAAAATAAAAATATTGTATATATGTTATAGATCCAGATCAATGGCCTTTATAATGGGATTTTTCCATTCCACAATATCGAGAGTGTATCAAGAAAAAGATGTTTTATAGATCTAGCTCTATTTTGCCCCCCGGCGGGGGAAAAAAAAAATAGCAAAAATTTGAATTCCAAGATCCAAACAGCGGGAACATACGATCCTATGCGGTGGCCTTGCCTAGAAGGAAAAATACACACACGGTTGACACACAAAAACACACAAAAACACACACACAGACACAGAAAAACACAGAAAAACACACACACAGACACACAAAAACACAAAAACAGACAAAACAAACAAACACACAAAACACACACAGAGACACACAAAAACACACACAGACACACAAAAAAACACAAAAACACACACAGAGACACACAAAACACACACAGACACACAAAAAAACACAAAAACACACACAGACACACAAAAACACACAATACACACAGAGACAGACAAAAACACACAAAAACACACACAAACACACAAAAACACACACAAACACACAAACACACAAAAACACACACACAGACACACAAAAACACACAAAAACTCACACAGACACACAAAAACACACAAAAACACCCACAGAGACACACAAAGACACACAAAACACACACAAACACACAAACACACAAAAACACACAAAACACACAAAACACACAAACACACACAGAGACACACAAAACACACACAGACACACAAAAACACACAAAAACACACAGACACTATAGATCTAGCTCTATTTTGCTTCCAGCGGGGAAAAAAAATAGCAAAAATTTGAATTCCAAGATCCAAACAGCGGAACATACGATCCTATGCGGTGGCCTTGCCTAGAAGGAAAAATACACACACGGTTGACACACAAAAACACACAAAAACACACACACAGACACAGAAAAACACAGAAAACACACACACAGACACACAAAAACACAAAAACAGACAAAACAAACAAACACACAAAACACACACAGAGACACACAAAAACACACACAGACACACAAAAACACACAAAAACACACACAGAGACACACAAAAACACACACAGACACATAAAAACACAAAACACACACAAAAACACAAAACACACAATACACACAGAGACAGACAAAAACACACAAAAACACACACAAACACACACAAACACACAAACACACAAACACACAAAAACACACACACAGACACACAAAAACACACAAAAACTCACACAGACACACAAAAACACACAAACACACAGAGAGACAAACAAAAACACACACAGACACACAAAAACACACACAAAGACACAAAGACACAAAAACACACAAAACACACAAAACACACAAACACACACAGAGACACACAAAAACACACACAGACACACAAAAACACACAAAAACACACAGACACTATAGATCTAGCTCTATTTTGCCCCAGGGGAAAAAAATAGCAAAAATTTGAATTCAAGATCCAAACAGCGGGAACATACGATCCTATCGGTGGCCTTGCCTAGAAGGAAAAATACACACACGGTTGACACACAAAAACACACAAAAACACACACACAGACACAGAAAAACACACAAAAAACACACACACAGACACACAAAAACACAAAAACAGACAAAACAAACAAACACACAAAACACACACAGAGACACACAAAAACACACACAGACACACAAAAAACACAAAAACACACACAGAGACACACAAAACACACACAGACACATAAAAAAACACAAAAACACACACAGACACACAAAAACACACAATACACACAGAGACAGACAAAAACACACAAAAACACACACAAACACACAAAACACACAAACACACAAACACACAAAAACACACACACAGACACACAAAAACACACAAAAACTCACACAGACACACAAAAACACACAAAAACACCCACAGAGACACACAAAGACACACAAAGACACACAAAACACACACAAAGACACAAAGACACAAAAACACACAAAACACACAAAACACACAAACACACACAGAGACACACAAAAACACACACAGACACACAAAAACACACAAAAACACACACAGACACACAAAAACACACAAAAACACACACAGAGACACAAAAACACACAAAAACACACACAGACACACAAAAACACACACAAACACACAAAAACACACAAACACACAAAAACACACACACAGACACACAAAAACACACAAAAACTCACACAGACACACAAAAACACACAAAAACACCCACAGAGACACACAAAGACACACAAAAACACACAAAAACACACACAAAGACACAAAGACACAAAAACACACAAAAACACAAAACACACACAGAGACACACAAAAACACACACAGACACACAAAAACACACAAAAACACACACAGACACACAAAAACACACAAAAATACACACAGAGACAGACAAAAACACACAAAAACACACAAAAACACACAAAAACACACACACACAGACACACAAAAACACACAAAAACACACAGACACTATAGATCTAGCTCTATTTTGCCCCAGTAAAAAAAAATAGCAAAATTTGAATTCAAGATCCAAACAGCGGGAACATACGATCCTATGCGGTGGCCTTGCCTAGAAGGAAAAATACACACACGGTTGACACACAAAAACACAGAAAAACACACACAGACACACAAAAACACACAAAAACACACACACAGACACAGAAAAACACAGAAAAACACAAAAACACACAAAACACACAAAACACACACAGAGACACACAAAAACACACAAAAACACACACAGACACACAAAAACACACAATACACACAGAGACAGACAAAAACACACAAAAACACAAAGACACACAAACACACAAAAACACCCACAGAGACACACAAAAACACACAAAAACACACAAAAACACAAAAACACACAAAACACACAAACACACAAAACATACAGAGACACAAAAACACACAAAAATACACACAGAGACAAAAACACACAAAATACACACAGACACACAAAAACACACAAAAACACCCACAGACACACAAAAACACACAAAGACACACAAAAACACAAAAACACACAAAACACACAAACACACAAAACATACACAGAGTCACAAAAACACACAAAAATACACACAGAGACAAAAACACACAAAATACACACAGACACACAAAAACACACAAAAACACCCACAGAGACACACAAAAACACACAAAGACACACAAAAACACAAAAAAACACAAAACACACAAACACACAAAACATACACAGAGACACAAAAACACACAAAAATACACACAGGGACAAAAAAACACAAAAACACACAAACACACAAAAACACACAAACACACAAAAACACACACAGAAACACACAAAAACACAAAAACACACAGACACAAAAAAACACAAAAACACACACAGACACACAAAAACACACAAAAACACACAGACACTATAGATCTAGCTCTATTTTGCCCCCCCGGCGGGGGAAAAAAAAATAGCAAAAATTTGAATTCCAAGATCCAAACAGCGGGAACATACGATCCTATGCGGTGGCCTTGCCTAGAAGGAAAAATACACACACGGTTGACACACAAAAACACAGAAAAACACACAGAGACAAACAAAAACACACAAAAACACACACAGAGACACACAAAAACACACAAACACACAAACACACAAAACACACAAACACACAAAAACACACACAGACACACAAAAACACACAAAAACTCACAGACACACACACAGACACACAAAAACACACAAAATACACACAGACACACAAAAACACACAAAAATACACACAGACAGACAAAAACACACAAAAACATACAGAGACACACAAAAACACACACAAACACACAAACACACAAAAACACACACACAGACACACAAAAACACACAAAACACCCAGAGACACACAAAAACACACAAAGACACACAAAAACACACAAAAACACACAAAACACACAAACACACAAAACATACACAGAGACACAAAAACACACAAAAATACACACAGAGACAAAAAAACAAAACACACAAACACACAAAAACACACAAAACACACAAACACACAAAACATACAGAGTCACAAAAACACACAAAAATACACACAGAGACAAAAACACACAAAATACACACAGACACACAAAAACACACAAAAACACACAAAAACACAAAAAACACAAAACACACAAACACACAAAACATACACAGAGACACAAAAACACACAAAGACACACAAAAACACAAAAAAACACAAAACACACAAACACACAAAACATACACAGAGACACAAAAACACACAAAAATACACACAGAGACAAAAAACACACAAACACACAAAAACACACAACAAACACACAAAAACACACACAGAGACACACAAAAACACACAAAAACACAAAAACACACAAAAACACACAAAAACACCCACAGACATACAAAAACACAGAAAAACACACACAAAAACACACACAGAGAAACACAAAAACACAGAAAAACCTGAAATATATTTTATTTATTTATTAGAAAGGGGTTATAGCAAAGAAAAGGACAAAACAAACAAACAAAACCAAAAACCGTAGCTCAATGATCCCTGTCTTCCCAGCAGCGAGAAATTTGCATGGGCTCAAGAATTGGAAAAGGGACCGAATGCCGCTTAAAAGGGGAAAAAAAGTCACGGAATTGGGTAGGAAGGAATAGACTAAGATTAGAAATGAAAAGAAAAGAAGAATCGGGATATTAATCCGGTCGGAGATTGGTCTGAGCAACGGTTGGGAGAGAAAAATCCATTCCAAAGGGATTACATGCCGTTAGAAAGCAGGAAGAGAACCGGGTGAAAGAGGGAATTGGAGATAGAAATGTGATTATTGTGATATTGTTATTACTGATAGGAAGAGTATTTATTATTATTATTATTATTATTATTATTATTATTATTATTATTTTATTTTATTTTATTTTATTTTATTTTATTTTATTTTATTTTATTTTATTTTATTTTATTTTATTATTATTTGATTTGGTTTTGTTTTGTTTTGTTTTATTTTATTTTATTATTTTATTTTATTATTTTATTTTATTTTATTTTATTATTTTATTTTATTATTATTTGATTTGGTTTTGTTTTGTTTTGTTTTATTTTGTTTTATTTTACTTTATTTTATTATTTTATTATTGTTATTGTTATTGTTATTGTTATTGTTATTGTTATTGTTATTGTTATTATTATTATTGTTGTTATTATTATTGTTATTATTATTATTATTATTATTATTATTATTATTATTATTATTATTATTATTATTGTTATTCCTTGTTATTCCTTGTTATTCCTTGTTATTCCTTGTTATTCCTTGTTATTCCTTGTTATTCCTTGTTATTCCTTGTTATTCCTTGTTATTCCTTGTAAGCACGTGAGATATGTACCTAAGCAACCCAACGATTGAAATGGAATGGATTCATTGCATGTAAAAATGAAAGGAAAGGAAAGGAAAATAAAATAATATAATATAATATAAAATAAAATAGAAATGAAATGAAATGAAATAAAAGTAAAATTAAAACAAAACGAAACGAAATGAAACGAAAGTAAAGTAAAGTAAAGTAAAATTAAAATAAAACGAAACGAAATGAAACGAAAGTAAAGTAAAGTAAAGTAAAAGTAAAATTAAAATAAAACGAAACGAAATGAAAGTAAAGTAAAGTAAAGTAAAGTAAAGTAAAATTAAAATAAAATGAAACGAAAGTAAAGTAAAGTAAAGTAAAGTAAAGTAAAATAAATTGAAATAAAATAAAATAAAATAAAAAATAAAATAAAATAAATAAAATAATAAAATAAAATAATAAAATAAAATAAAATAACATAAAATAACATAAAATAACATAAAATAAAAAATAAAATAAAATAAAATAAATAAAATAATAAAATAAAATAAAATAAAATAATAAAATAATAAAATAAAATAAAATAAAATAAAATAAAATAAAATAAAATAAAATAATAAAATAAAATAAAATAAAATAAAATAAAATAATAAAATAATAAAATAAAATAAAATAACATAAAATAAAAAATAAAATAAAATAAAATAATAAAATAAAATAAAATAAAATAATAAAATAAAATAATAAAATAAAATAAAATAAAATAAAAATGAAACGAAATGAAACAAAATGACACAAAACGAAACAAAAGTAAAGTAAAATAAAGTAAAGTAAAATAATAATAAAATAAAATAAAATAATAAAATAATAATAAAATAAAATAAAATAATAAAATAAAATAAATAAAATAAAATAAAATAAAATAAAATAAAATAAAATAAAATAAAATAAAATAAAATAAAATAATAAAATAAAATAAAATAAAATAAAATAAAATAAAATAAAATAAAATAAAATAAAATAAAATAATAAAATAAAATAAAATGAAATGAAATGAAATGAAATGAAATGAAATAATGAAATGAAATGAAAATGAAATGAAATGAAATGAAAAGAAATGAAATTGAAATGAAATGAAATTGAAATGAAATTGAAATGAAATGAAATGAAATAAAATGAAATAAAATAAAATAAAATAAAATAAAATAATAAAATAAAATGAAATAAAATAAAATAAATAAAATAAAATAAAATAATAATAAAATAAAATAAAATAAAATAAAATAAAATAAATAAAATAAAAAATAAAATAAATAAAATAAAATAAAATAAAATAAAATAAAATAATAAATGAAATGAAATGAAATGAAATGAAATGAAATAAAAATAAAATGAAATGAAATAAAATAATAAAAATAAAATAAAGAAATGAAATGAAATGAATATTAAAATAAAACAAAAGGAAATGAAATAAAATAATGAAGCAAAGTAAATTAATATTAATGTTCATGTTCATAATATTCATAATTTTAATTTTAATCCTTTTAGTTTTAATTTTAATATTCATTTTTTTACATCAACGTTATATTTCTATTGACCATGACCATGACAAAAAGAAATGAAATGAAATAATATGAATATTAACACTCACAAAACCAGGCTACTATTACTGTTACTCTTGATGTTGATATTAGTGTTAGTATTAATATTATTGACCATGAAAACAACAACAACAACAACAACAACAACAACAACAACAACAACAACAACAACAATAGTACTAATCCTATCAGAGGTGGGATTCCGACGGTTCAGAGAACGGTTCTTAGGGAACCGCTGGTGGACATTTTGACCCGTTTGGAGATCCGGCAGGTGCCACTTCTGACTCAGTCCGTCCGCCCGCTCCAACCCTTTCCCGTCCTCCAGTCTATCCCATTGGTTTGTTTTGTTTTTACCTCAGCGGATTCGTGCGGAAAATCCGCGCCTCAGCTGAGGTGATCCGTGAGGTACCGCAGACCCGCCATCTTCGACTTCTTGCGTGCGCCCGTGAAGCCACTCTTGGAGCGCTATGCGCCCGGGCGGGGCGGGCGGCAGGAAACTTGGAGCGTGGCGGCGCAGCGCGCCGAAGGGCGGCCGAACCCAGCAGCGCGCCCTCGGAAACTCCGCCACTGGGGTTCGAAGAACGACGTCGTTTCCATTCCGTCCGTCCGTCGTGCAGTTCAGTCACCCAGACCATCTTAGTCCCCTCTGTTGTTCTTCTCTGCAACTGGGAGGAAAAGAAAAACAAAAAAAGCAAAACATGAAACGGGGATCGACTGGGGCATTCTATAGGGGCTAACCACGATTGATGGTTTAAGGCCTATCCCTTGTTTGTATGTGAGACGGAGAGCTTAGGCCGCGGAGATAAACTCCTGATGGGTCCAATCACAACTGGCCAATACAGAATTCGGTTCTGTTCTGTTCCGACAGATTAATAGAGTTGGAGGGGATCTCGTAGGTCATCTAGTCCAACCCCTGCCCTCCAAGATTGGAAGGCTGCCATCTTGTCTCCCCTGGTCCTTCTCTTCCCCTAAACTAGCCAGGCGCAGTTCCTGACAACTGTTCGTCATAGGTTTGAGTCTCCAGTCCCCCTAAATCATCCTGGCTTGCTCTTCTCTGCACTTTTTCTACAGTCTTATCGTCATTTTTATAATGTGGTGACCAAAACTGGATGCGCTACTCAAGGTGTGGTCTTACTAAGGCTTTATAGAGTGGTAGTAGTACCTCCCTTGACCTCGATTGTATCCCTCTGTTCAAGTAATTTAAGATTGAGTTGGCCTCCTGCGAACCTCCCGAGCTCCGTTTTCGACGGTGGCGGCCTCCGGCGCCCCTCCCTAGCTCCGTTTTTGACTGCGACGGCCTCCTGCGAACCTCCCGAGCTCCGTTTTCGGCAGCAACGGCCTCCGGCGACCCTCCCGGAGCTCCGTTTTCGGCGGTGACGGCCTCCGGTGACCCTCCCGGAGCTCCGTTTTCGACTGCGACGGCCTCCGGTGACCCTCCCGGAGCTCCGTTTCGGCAGTGACGGCCTCCTTGCGAGCCTCCCTGAGCTCCGTTTCTGACTGTGACGGCCCCCTGCGACCCTCCCGGAGCTCCGTTTTCAACTGCGACGGCCTCCGGCGAGCCTCCCCACGCTCCATTTTCGACGGCAACGGCCTCCGGCGAGCCTCCCGAGCTCTGTTTTCGACTGTGCGGCCTCCGGCGAGCCTCCCGAGCTCCGTTTTCGAGCGGCGACGGCCTCCGGTGACCCTCCCGGAGCTCCGTTTTCGACAGCAGTGACGGCCTCCTTGCGAGCCTCCCTGAGCTCCGTTTCTGACTGCGACAGCCCCCTGTGACCCTCCCGGAGCTCCGTTTCTGACTGTGACGGCCCCCTGCGACCCTCCCGGAGCTCCGTTTTGACTGCGACGGCCTCCAGAGACCCTCGCCGAGCTCCATTTTCGACGCCCGACGGCCTCCTTGCGACCCTCCCCAAACTCCGTTTCGACTGTGACGGCCTCCGGCGACCCTCCCTGAGCTCCGTTTTTGACGGCGACGGCCTCCTGCGACCCTCCCGAACTCCGTTTTCGACTGTGACGGTCTCCGGCGACCCTCCCTGAGCTCCGTTTGACGGCGGCGGCCCCTGGCGAGCCTCCCGAGCTCCGTTTCGACGGCGACGGCCTCCGGCGAGCCTCCCGAGCTCTGTTTTCGACTGTGACGGCCTCCGGCGAGCCTCCCGAGCTCCGTTTTGACGGCGACGGCCTCCGGTGACCCTCCGGAGCTCCGTTTCGACGGTGACGGCCTCCTTGCGAGCCTCCCTGAGCTCCGTTTCTGACTGCGACAGCCCCTGTGACCCTCCCGGAGCTCCGTTTTCGACTGCGACGGCCTCCAGAGACCCTCGCCGAGCTCCATTTTCGACGCCCGACGGCCTCCTTGCGACCCTCCCCAAACTCCGTTTTTCGACTGCGACGGCCTCCGGCGACCCTCCCTGAGCTCTGTTTTTGACGGCGACGGCCTCCCTTGCGACCCTCCCGAACTCCGTTTCGACTGTGACGGCCTCCGGGCGACCCTCCCTGAGCTCCGTTTTCGGCGGCGACGGCCCCTGGCGAAGCCTCCCGAGCTCCGTTTTCGACGGCGACGGCCTCCGGCGAGCCTCCCGAGCTCTGTTTTCGACTGTGCGGCCTCCGGCGAGCCTCCCAAGCTCCATTTTCGAGCCGGCAACGGCGTCTGGCGAAGCCTCCCGAGCTCCGTTTGACGGCGACGGCCTCCGGTGACCCTCCCGGAGCTCCGTTTTTCGGCGGTGGCGGCCTCCTTGCGAGCCTCCCTGAGCTCCGTTTCTGACTGCGACAGCCCCCTGTGACCCTCCCGGAGCTCCGTTTCTGACTGTGACGGCCCCCTGCGACCCTCCCGGAGCTCCGTTTCCGACTGCGACGGCCTCCAGAGACCCTCGCCGAGCTCCATTTTCGACGCCGACGGCCTCCTTGCGACCCTCCCCAAACTCCGTTTTCGACAGCGGCCTCCGGCGACCCTCCCTGAGCTCCGTTTTTGACGGCGGCCTCCTTGCGACCCTCCCGAACTCCGTTTTGACTGTGACGGTCTCCGGCGACCCTCCTGAGCTCCGTTTGACGGCACGGCCCCTGGCGAGCCTCCCGAGCTCCGTTTTCGACGGCGACGGCCTCCGGCGAGCCTCCCGAGCTCTGTTTTCGACTGTGACGGCCTCCGGCGAGCCTCCCGAGCTCCGTTTTCGACGGCGGCGGCCTCCGGTGACCCTCCCGGAGCTCCGTTTCGGCAGTGGCGGCCTCCTTGCGAGCCTCCCTGAGCTCCGTTTCTGACTGCGACAGCCCCTGTGACCCTCCCGGAGCTCCGTTTTCGACTGCGACGGCCTCCAGAGACCCTCGCCGAGCTCCATTTCGACGCCGACGGCCTCTTGCGACCCTCCCCAAACTCCGTTTTCGACTGCGACGGCCTCCGGCGACCCTCCCTGAGCTCTGTTTTTGTGGCGACGGCCTCCTTGCGACCCTCCCGAACTCCGTTTTCGACTGTGACGGCCTCCGGCGACCCTCCCTGAGCTCCGTTTTCGACGGCGACGGCCCCTGGCGAGCCTCCCGAGCTCCGTTTTCGCGGCGGCGGCCTCCGGCGAGCCTCCCGAGCTCTGTTTTCGACTGTGACGGCCTCCGGCGAGCCTCCCAAGCTCCATTTTCGACGGCAACGGCGTCTGGCGAGCCTCCCGAGCTCCGTTTCTCGACGGTGGCGGCCTCCGGCGCCCCCTCCCGAGCTCCGTTTTTGACTGCGATGGCCTCCTGCGAACCTCCCGAACTCCGTTTCGGCAGCAACGGCCTCGGCGAGCCTCCCGAGCTCCGTTTTTCGACGGCGACGGCCTCTGGCGAGCCTCCCGAGCTCCGTTTTCGACGGTGACGGCCTCTGGCGACCCTCCCGGAGCTCCGTTTTCGACGGTGACGGCCTCCTTGCGAGCCTCCCTGAGCTCCGTTTCTGACTGTGACGGCCCCCTGCGACCCTCCCGGAGCTCCGTTTCTGACTGTGACGGCCCCTGCGACCCTCCCGGAGCTCCGTTTCTGACTGTGACGGCCCCCTGCGACCCTCCCGGAGCTCCGTTTTCGACTGCGATGGCCTCCAGAGACCCTCGCTGAGCTCCATTTTCAACGGCGACGGCCTCCTGCGACCCTCGCCGAGCTCTGTTTTCGACTGCGACGGCCTCCTGCAAGCCTCCCCCAAGCTCCGTTTTCGACGGCGACTGCCTCATGCGACCCTCCCGAACTCCGTTTTCGACGGCAACGGCCTCTGGTGAGCCTCCCGAGCTCCGTTTCGACGGCGCGGCCCCATCGAGCCTCCCGAACTCCGTTTTCGACTGCGACGGCCTCCAGAGACCCTCGCCGAGCTCCATTTTCGACGGCGACGGCCTCCTGCGACCCTCGCCGAGCTCTGTTTTCGACTGCGACAGCCTCCTGCGACCCTCCCGGAGCTCTGTTTTTCGACTCGCGACGGCCTCCAGAGACCCTCGCCGAGCTCCATTTTCGACTGCGACGGCCTCCTGCGACCCTCCTGAGCTCCGTTTTTGACTGCGACGGCCTCCTGCGAGCCTCCCGAGCTCCGTTTTCGACGGCGACGGCCTCCTTGCGACCTCCCCAAACTCCGTTTCGACTGCGACGGCCTCCGGCGAGCCTCCCCGAGCTCCGTTTTTGACTGCGACGGCCTCCAGAGACCCTCGCCGAGCTCCATTTTCGACTGCGACGGCCTCCTGCGACCCTCCCTGAGCTCCATTTTCGACTGCGACGGCCTCCTGCGACCCTCCCTGAGCTCCGTTTTTGACTCGACGGCCTCCTGCGAGCCTCCCCGAGCTCCGTTTTGACGGCGACGGCCTCCTTGCGACCCTCCCCAAACTCCGTTTTCGACTGCGACGGCCTCCGGCGAAGCCTCCCGAGCTCCGTTTTTGACTGCGACGGCCTCCAGAGACCCTCGCCGAGCTCCATTTTCACTGCGACGGCCTCCTGCGACCCTCCCTGAGCTCCATTTTCGACTGCGACGGCCTCCTGCGACCCTCCCTGAGCTCCGTTTTTGACTGCGACGGCCTCCTGCGAGCCTCCCCCGAGCTCCGTTTTCGACGGCGACGGCCTCCTTGCGACCCTCCCGAACTCCGTTTTCGACTGCGACGGCCTCCGGCGAGCCTCCCGAGCTCCGTTTTTGACTGCGACGGCCTCCAGAGACCCTCGCCGAGCTCCATTTTCGACTGCGACGGCCTCCTGCGACCCTCCCTGAGCTCCGTTTTTGACTGCGACGGCCTCCGGCGACCCTCCCTGAGCTCCGTTTTTGACTGCGACGGCCTCCAGAGACCCTCGCCGAGCTCCATTTTCGACGGCGACGGCCTCCTGCGACCCTCGCCGAGCTCCGTTTTTCGACTGCGACGGCCTCCTGCGAGCCTCCCCGAGCTCCGTTTTCGACGGCGACGGCCTCCTTGCGACCCTCCCGAACTCCGTTTTCGACTGCGGCGGCCTCCGGCGAGCCTCCCGAGCTCCGTTTCTGACTGTGACGGCCCCTGCGACCCTCCCGGAGCTCCGTTTCTGACTGTGACGGCCCCCTGCGACCCTCCCGGAGCTCCGTTTTCGACTGCGACGGCCTCCAGAGACCCTCGCCAAGCTCCATTTTCGGCGGCGACGGCCTCCTGCGACCCTCGTCGAGCTCTGTTTTCGGCGGCGACGGCCTCCTGCGACCCTCGCCGAGCTCTGTTTTCGACGCGACGGCCTCCTTGCGACCCTCCCGAACTCCGTTTTCGGCTACGACGGCCTCCGGCGACCCTCCCTGAGCTCCGTTTTCGCGGCGACGGCCTCCTTGCGACCCTCCCGAGCTCCGTCCTGCTTTCCCTCCTCGAATCCTTCGTTCTCTTCTCGGGTGTTGACCTTCCGTGGTCCGTACGGATGACAAAAAGGACTTGTGCCCCCAACTCCTTCACTCTCTTATAGTGTATAGCTGCTTGCCGATTTTTACCCAGGCGATCCGAGTTGGGAAGGGACCCTGTAGGTCATCTAGTCTAACCCCCGTCCTCACTCCATGTTGTTCTTGGGTCCACACACAGAGACACACACAAAAAGACACAAAAGACACAAAAACACACAACAAGACACACAAAAACACATAAAAACACACACAGAGACACACAAAAACACACAAAAACACACACACAGAGACACAAAAACACACACAAAAACAGACAAAAACAGACAAAAACACAGAAAAACACACACAGACACACAAAAACACACAAAACTCACACAGATGCACAAAAAACACACAAAAAAAACACACAGACACAAAAACACAGAAAACACACAGAGAGACAAACAAAAACACACAAAACACACAAAAACATACACACAGACACACAAAAACACAAAAACCCACAAAAACCCACAAACACACAAAACACACAAACACACAAAACACACAGAGAGAGACACAAAACACACAAAAACACACACAGACACACAAAACACACAAAAACAAACACACAAACACACAAAAACACACACACAGACACACAAAACACACAAAACTCACACAGACACACAAAAACACACAAAACACCCACAGAAACACACAAAAACACACACAAAGACACAAAAAGACACAAAAAGACACAACAAGACACACAAAACACATAAAAACACACAGACACACAAAAACACACAAAAACACACACAGAGAGACAAAACACACAAAAACTCACACAGACACACAAAAACACACAAAACACCCACAGAAACACACAAAAACACACACAAAGACACAAAAGACACAAAAACACACAACAAGACACACAAAAACACATAAAAACACACACAGAGACACACAAAAACACACAAAAACACACACACAGAGACACAAAAACACACACAAATACAGACAAAACACAGAAAAACACAGAAAAACACACACAGACACACAAAAACACACAAAAACTCACACAGATGCACAAAAAAACACACAAAAAAACACACAGACACAAAAACACAGAAAAACACACAGAGAGACAAACAAAAACACACAAAAACACACAAAAACATACACACAGACACACAAAAACACAAAAACCCACAAAAACCCACAAACACACAAAACACACAAACACACAAAACACACAGAGAGAGACACAAAAACACACAAAACACACACAGACACACAAAAACACACAAAAACAAACACACAAACACACAAAAACACACACACAGACACACAAAAACACACAAAAACTCACACAGACACACAAAAACACACAAAACACCCACAGAAACACACAAAAACACACACAAAGACACACAAAAACACAAAACACACAAAACACACATACACACAAAACACACAGACACAAAAACACACAAAAATACACACAGACACACAAAAAACACAAAAATACACACAGAGACAAAAACACACAAAACACAAAAACACACAATGACACAAAACACACAAAACACACAAAACACAAAACACACCCACAGACACACAAAAACACCCACAGACGTACAAAACACACAAAAACACACACACAGAAACAAAAACACAGAAAAACACACAGACACATAAAAACACACAAAACACACACAAAGACACACAAAAACACAAAAACACACAAAAACACACAAAGAAACAGAAAAACACACAAAAACACACACAGACAGACAAAAACACACAGACACACAAAACCACACAAGACCACACAAAAACACACAAAAACAAACACACAAACACACAAAAACACACACACAGGCACACAAAAACACAAAAAACTCACACAGACACACAAAAACACAGAAAACACCCACAGAAACACACAAAATCACACAAAAACACACACAAAGACACACAAAAACACAAAAACACACAAAACACACATACACACAAAACACAAACAGAGACACAAAAACACACAAAAACACACAAAAACACACACACAGACACACAAAAACTCACACAGACACACAAAACACACAAAAACACCCACAGACATACAAAAACACACAAAAACACACACAAAAACACACACACAGAAACAGAAAAACACAGAAAAAAACAGAGACACACAAAAACACACAAAACACACACAAAGACACACAAAATACACAAACACACAAAAACACACACACAGAAACACAAAAACACACAAAAACACACACAGAGAAACAGAAAAACACACAAAAAAACACACAGAGACACACAAAAACACACAAAAACACACCCAAAGGCACACAAAAACACACAAACACACAGAAACACAAAAACACACAAAAACACACACAGAAACACAAAAACACACAAAAACACACAGACAGACAAAAACACACAAAAACACACAAAAACACATAAAAACACACACAGACACACAAAACCACACAAGGCCACACAAAAACACAAAAACACACAAAATACACACAGACAGACAAAAACACACAAAAACACACACAGACACATAAAAACACACACAGACACAAAAACCACAAAAACACACAAAATCACAAAAACACACAAAAACACACACAGACAGACAAAAACACACAAAAACACACAAAAACACACACAAAGACACACAAAAATACACAAACACAAAAACACACACACAGAAACACAAAAACACACAAAAACACACACAGAGAAACAGAAAAACACACAAAAACACACAGAGACACACAAAAACACACAAAAACACACCCAAAGGCACACAAAAACACACAAACACACAGAAACACAAAAACACACAAAAACACACACAGAAACACAAAAACACACAAAAACACACAAAACACATAAAAACACACACAGACACACAAAACCACACAAGACCACACAGAAACACAAAAACACACAAAAATACACACAGACAGACAAAAACACACAAAAACACACACAGACACATAAAAACACACACAGACACACAAAAACCACAAAAAACACACAAAAACACAAAAACACACAAAAACACACAAAAACACACAAAAACACACAAAAACACACACAAACAGACAGAGAGACACACAAAAACACACAAAAACACACCCAGATGAAAGACGGATGACAAAAAGGACTTGTGCCCCCAACTCCTTCACTCTCTTATGGCCTATAGCCGCTTGCCGATTTTTATCCAGACGATCCGAGTGGGGAAGGGACCCTGAAGGTCATCTAGACCAACCCGAGTGCTCGAGAAGGAGGTCCCTGACAGAATCCCGGCGTCGCAGACCTGGAAGGGGAGCTTGGAGGTCATCTAGTCCAACCCCCCCTGCTCCAGGAGCAGATCTTTCACAGCATCACTGTGGGAGGTGGGACCATTCGAGGTCATCTAGCCCAACCCGCTCCCCTTACAGAGTCACGGAAGGAGAGAGTTGGAAGGGGACCTTGGAGGTCATCTAGTCCAACCCCTGCTGACTGACTAACCGTGGCCAGGGACCCTTAGACATCATCTAGCCCAACCCCTGCTCCAGGAGGAGATCTTGAACAGAAATAACAGTTGGAGGGGA
>NW_028263168.1:35000-42500 GCF_049901735.1 Notechis scutatus
ATGTCCAGTTATCCTCCCACTTGGCCCCCAATGTTCAGTTATCCTCCCACTTGGCCCCCAATGTCCAGTTATCCTCCCCACTTGGCCCCCAATGTTCAGTTATCCTCCCACTTGGCCCCCAATGTTCAGTTATCCTCCCACTTGGCCCCCAATGTTCAGTTATCCTCCCACTTGGCCCCCAATGTTCAGTTATCCTCCCACTTGGCCCCCAATGTTCAGTTATCCTCCCACTTGGCCCCCAATGTTCAGTTATCCTCCCACTTGGCCCCCAATGTTCAGTTATCCTCCCACTTGGCCCCCAATGTTCAGTTATCCTCCCACTTGGCCCCCAATGTTCAGTTATCCTCCCACTTGGCCCCCAATGTTCAGTTATCCTCCCACTTGGCCCCAATGTTCAGTTATCCTCCCACTTGGCCCCAATGTTCAGTTATCCTCCCACTTGGCCCCCAATGTTCAGTTATCCTCCCACTTGGCCCCCAATGTTCAGTTATCCTCCCACTTGGCCCCCAATGTTCAGTTATCCTCCCACTTGGCCCCCAATGTTCAGTTATCCTCCCACTTGGCCCCCAATGTTCAGTTATCCTCCCACTTGGCCCCCAATGTTCAGTTATCCTCCCACTTGGCCCCCAATGTTCAGTTATCCTCCCACTTGGCCCCCAATGTTCAGTTATCCTCCCACTTGGCCCCCAATGTTCAGTTATCCTCCCACTTGGCCCCCAATGTTCAGTTATCCTCCCACTTGGCCCCCAATGTTCAGTTATCCTCCCACTTGGCCCCCAATGTTCAGTTATCCTCCCACTTGGCCCCCAATGTTCAGTTATCCTCCCACTTGGCCCCCAATGTTCAGTTATCCTCCCACTTGGCCCCCAATGTTCAGTTATCCTCCCACTTGGCCCCCAATGTTCAGTTATCCTCCCACTTGGCCCCCAATGTTCAGTTATCCTCCCACTTGGCCCCCAATGTTCAGTTATCCTCCCACTTGGCCCCCAATGTTCAGTTATCCTCCCACTTGGCCCCCAATGTCCAGTTATCCTCCCACTTGGCCCTCAATGTTCAGTTATCCTCCCACTTGGCCCTCAATGTTCAGTTATCCTCCCACTTGGCCCCCAATGTTCAGTTATCCTCCCACTTGGCCCCAATGTTCAGTTATCCTCCCACTTGGCCCTCAATGTCCAGTTATCCTCCCACTTGGCCCCCAATGTCCAGTTATCCTCCCACTTGGCCCCCAATGTTCAGTTATCCTCCCACTTGGCCCCCAATGTTCAGTTATCCTCCCACTTGGCCCCCAATGTCCAGTTATCCTCCCACTTGGCCCTCAATGTCCTCACTTGGCCCAATGTTCATTATCCTCCCACTTGGCCCCCAATGTTCAGTTATCCTCCCACTTGGCCCCCAATGTCCAGTTATCCTCCCACTTGGCCCCCAATGTTCAGTTATCCTCCCACTTGGCCCCCAATGTTCAGTTATCCTCCCACTTGGCCCCCAATGTTCAGTTATCCTCCCACTTGGCCCCCAATGTTCAGTTATCCTCCCACTTGGCCCCCAATGTCCAGTTATCCTCCCACTTGGCCCCCAATGTTCAGTTATCCTCCCACTTGGCCCCCAATGTTCAGTTATCCTCCCACTTGGCCCCCAATGTCCAGTTATCCTCCCACTTGGCCCCCAATGTTCAGTTATCCTCCCACTTGGCCCCAATGTTCCAGTTATCCTCCCACTTGGCCCCCAATGTCAGTTATCTCCAACATGGCCCCAATGTTCAGTTATCCTCCCACTTGGCCCCCAATGTCCAGTTATCCTCCCACTTGGCCCCCAATGTTCAGTTATCCTCCCACTTGGCCCCCAATGTCCAGTTATCCTCCCACTTGGCCCCCAATGTTCAGTTATCCTCCCACTTGGCCCCCAATGTTCAGTTATCCTCCACTTGGCCCCCAATGTTCAGTTATCCTCCCACTTGGCCCCCAATGTTCAGTTATCCTCCCACTTGGCCCCAATGTTCAGTTATCCTCCCACTTGGCCCCCAATGTTCAGTTATCCTCCCACTTGGCCCCCAATGTTCAGTTATCCTCCCACTTGGCCCCAATGTCCAGTTATCCTCCCACTGGCCCCCAATGTTCAGTTATCCTCCCACTTGGCCCCCAATGTTCAGTTATCCTCCCACTTGGCCCCCAATGTTCAGTTATCCTCCCACTTGGCCCCCAATGTTCAGTTATCCTCCCACTTGGCCCCCAATGTTCAGTTATCCTCCCACTTGGCCCCAATGTCCAGTTATCCTCCCACTTGGCCCCCAATGTCCAGTTATCCTCCCACTTGGCCCCCAATGTTCAGTTATCCTCCCACTTGGCCCCAATGTTCAGTTATCCTCCCACTTGGCCCCAATGTTCAGTTATCCTCCCACTTGGCCCCAATGTTCAGTTATCCTCCCACTTGGCCCCCAATGTTCAGTTATCCTCCCACTTGGCCCCCAATGTTCAGTTATCCTCCCACTTGGCCCCCAATGTTCCAGTTATCCTCCCACTTGGCCCCCAATGTTCAGTTATCCTCCCACTTGGCCCCCAATGTTCAGTTATCCTCCCACTTGGCCCCCAATGTTCAGTTATCCTCCCACTTGGCCCCCAATGTTCAGTTATCCTCCCACTTGGCCCCCAATGTTCAGTTATCCTCCAACATGGCCCCCAATGTCCAGTAATCCTCCCACTTGGTCCCCAATGTTCAGTTATCCTCCCACTTGGTCCCCCAATGTCCAGTTATCCTCCCACTTGGCCCCCAATGTTCAGTTATCCTCCCACTTGGCCCCCAATGTTCAGTTATCCTCCCACTTGGCCCCCAATGTTCAGTTATCCTCCCACTTGGCCCCCAATGTTCAGTTATCCTCCCACTTGGCCCCCAATGTTCAGTTATCCTCCCACTTGGCCCCAATGTTCAGTTATCCTCCCACTTGGCCCCCAATGTTCAGTTATCCTCCCACTTGGCCCCCAATGTTCAGTTATCCTCCCACTTGGCCCCCAATGTTCAGTTATCCTCCCACTTGCCCCAATGTCATTATCCCCCCAATGTTCAGTTATCCTCCCACTTGGCCCCAATGTTCAGTTATCCTCCCACTTGGCCCCAATGTTCAGTTATCCTCCCACTTGGCCCCAATGTTCAGTTATCCTCCCACTTGGCCCCCAATGTTCAGTTATCCTCCCACTTGGCCCCCAATGTTCAGTTATCCTCCCACTTGGCCCCCAATGTTCAGTTATCCTCCCACTTGGCCCCCAATGTCCAGTTATCCTCCCACTTGGCCCCCAATGTTCAGTTATCCTCCCACTTGGCCCCCAATGTTCAGTTATCCTCCCACTTGGCCCCCAATGTTCAGTTATCCTCCCACTTGGCCCCCAATGTTCAGTTATCCTCCCACTTGGCCCTCAATGTTCAGTTATCCTCCCACTTGGCCCCCAATGTTCAGTTATCCTCCCACTTGGCCCCCAATGTCCAGTTATCCTCCCACTTGGCCCCAATGTCCAGTTATCCTCCCACTTGGCCCCCAATGTCCAGTTATCCTCCCACTTGGCCCCCAATGTTCAGTTATCCTCCCACTTGGCCCCCAATGTCCAGTTATCCTCCCACTTGGCCCCCAATGTCCAGTTATCCTCCCACTTGGCCCCCAATGTTCAGTTATCCTCCCACTTGGCCCTCAATGTCAGTTATCCTCCCACTTGGCCCTCAATGTCAGTTATCCTCCCACTTGGCCCTCAATGTTCAGTTATCCTCCCACTTGGCCCCCAATGTTCAGTTATCCTCCCACTTGGCCCTCAATGTCCAGTTATCCTCCCACTTGGCCCCCAATGTTCAGTTATCCTCCCACTTGGCCCTCAATGTCCAGTTATCCTCCCACTTGGCCCCCAATGTTCCAGTTATCCTCCCACTTGGCCCCCAATGTTCAGTTATCCTCCCACTTGGCCCTCAATGTTCAGTTATCCTCCCACTTGGCCCCAATGTTCAGTTATCCTCCCACTTGGCCCCCAATGTTCAGTTATCCTCCCACTTGGCCCCCAATGTCCAGTTATCCTCCACTTGGCCCCCAATGTTCAGTTATCCTCCCACTTGGCCCCCAATGTTCAGTTATCCTCCCACTTGGCCCTCAATGTTCAGTTATCCTCCCACTTGGCCCCCAATGTCCAGTTATCCTCCCACTTGGCCCCCAATGTCCAGTTATCCTCCCACTTGGCCCCCAATGTTCAGTTATCCTCCCACTTGGCCCTCAATGTCCAGTTATCCTCCCACTTGGCCCTCAATGTCCAGTTATCCTCCCACTTGGCCCCTCAATGTCCAGTTATCCTCCCACTTGGCCCCTCAATGTTCAGTTATCCTCCCACTTGGCCCCAATGTCCAGTTATCCTCCCACTTGGCCCCCAATGTCCAGTTATCCTCCCACTTGGCCCCCAATGTTCAGTTATCCTCCCACTTGGCCCCAATGTCCAGTTATCCTCCCACTTGGCCCCAATGTTCAGTTATCCTCCCACTTGGCCCCCAATGTTCAGTTATCCTCCCACTTGGCCCCAATGTTCAGTTATCCTCCCACTTGGCCCCCAATGTTCAGTTATCCTCCCACTTGGCCCCCAATGTTCCAGTTATCCTCCCACTTGGCCCCCAATGTTCAGTTATCCTCCCACTTGGCCCCCAATGTTCAGTTATCCTCCCACTTGGCCCCCAATGTTCAGTTATCCTCCCACTTGGCCCCCAATGTTCAGTTATCCTCCCACTTGGCCCCCAATGTTCAGTTATCCTCCCACTTGGCCCCCAATGTCCAGTTATCCTCCCACTTGGCCCCCAATGTTCAGTTATCCTCCCACTTGGCCCCCAATGTTCCAGTTATCCTCCCACTTGGCCCCCAATGTCCAGTTATCCTCCCACTTGGCCCCCAATGTCCAGTTATCCTCCCACTTGGCCCCCAATGTCCAGTTATCCTCCCACTTGGCCCCCAATGTCCAGTTATCCTCCCACTTGGCCCCCAATGTTCAGTTATCCTCCCACTTGGCCCCCAATGTCCAGTTATCCTCCCACTTGGCCCCCAATGTTCAGTTATCCTCCCACTTGGCCCCCAATGTTCAGTTATCCTCCCACTTGGCCCCCAATGTCCAGTTATCCTCCCACTTGCCCCCAATGTCCAGTTATCCTCCCACTTGGCCCCAATGTCCAGTTATCCTCCCACTTGGCCCCCAATGTCCAGTTATCCTCCCACTTGGCCCCCAATGTTCAGTTATCCTCCCACTTGGCCCCCAATGTTCAGTTATCCTCCCACTTGGCCCCAATGTCCAGTTATCCTCCCACTTGGCCCCCAATGTTCAGTTATCCTCCCACTTGGCCCCAATGTCCAGTTATCCTCCCACTTGGCCCCCAATGTTCAGTTATCCTCCCACTTGGCCCCCAATGTTCAGTTATCCTCCCACTTGGCCCTCAATGTTCAGTTATCCTCCCACTTGGCCCCCAATGTTCAGTTATCCTCCCACTTGGCCCCCAATGTTCAGTTATCCTCCCACTTGGCCCCCAATGTTCAGTTATCCTCCACTTGGCCCCCAATGTTCAGTTATCCTCCCACTTGGCCCCCAATGTTCAGTTATCCTCCCACTTGGCCCCCAATGTTCAGTTATCCTCCCACTTGGCCCCCAATGTTCAGTTATCCTCCCACTTGGCCCTCAATGTTCAGTTATCCTCCCACTTGGCCCCCAATGTTCAGTTATCCTCCCACTTGGCCCCCAATGTTCAGTTATCCTCCCACTTGGCCCCCAATGTCCAGTTATCCTCCCACTTGGCCCCCAATGTCCAGTTATCCTCCAACTTGGCCCCCAATGTCAGTTATCCTCCAACTTGGCCCCAATGTTCAGTTATCCTCCCACTTGGCCCCCCCAGTTATCCTCCATGGCCCCCAATGTCAGTTATCCTCCCACTTGGCCCCAATGTTCAGTTATCCTCCCACTTGGCCCCCAATGTCCAGTTATCCTCCCACTTGGCCCCCAATGTCCAGTTATCCTCCCACTTGGCCCCCAATGTCCAGTTATCCTCCACTTGGCCCCCAATGTCCAGTTATCCTCCCACTTGGCCCCCAATGTTATCCTCCAGTTGGCCCCAATGTCAGTTATCCTCCCACTTGGCCCCCAATGTCCAGTTATCCTCCCACTTGGCCCCCAATGTTCAGTTATCCTCCCACTTGGCCCCCAATGTCCAGTTATCCTCCCACTTGGCCCCCAATGTTCCAGTTATCCTCCCACTTGGCCCCCAATGTCCAGTTATCCTCCCACTTGGCCCCCAATGTCCAGTTATCCTCCCACTTGGCCCCCAATGTCCAGTTATCCTCCCACTTGGCCCCCAATGTCCAGTTATCCTCCCACTTGGCCCCCAATGTCCAGTTATCCTCCCACTTGGCCCCCAATGTCCAGTTATCCTCCACTTGGCCCCCAATGTTCAGTTATCCTCCCACTTGGCCCCCAATGTCCAGTTATCCTCCAACTTGGCCCCCAATGTCCAGTTATCCTCCACTTGGCCCCCAATGTCCAGTTATCCTCCCAACTTGGCCCCCAATGTCCAGTTATCCTCCAACTTGGCCCCCAATGTCCAGTTATCCTCCCACTTGGCCCCCAATGTCCAGTTATCCTCCCACTTGGCCCCAATGTCCAGTTATCCTCCAACATGGCCCCCAATGTCCAGTTATCCTCCAACATGGCCCCCAATGTCCAGTTATCCTCCAACATGGCCCCCAATGTCCAGTTATCCTCCCACTTGGCCCCCAATGTCCAGTTATCCTCCAACTTGGCCCCCAATGTCCAGTTATCCTCCAACTTGGCCCCCAATGTCCAGTTATCCTCCAACTTGGCCCCCAATGTCAGTTATCCTCCAACTTGGCCCCCAATGTCCAGTTATCCTCCACTTGGCCCCCAATGTCCAGTTATCCTCCAACTTGGCCCCCAATGTCCAGTTATCCTCCAACTTGGCCCCCAATGTCCAGTTATCCTCCAACATGGCCCCCAATGTCCAGTTATCCTCCAACATGGCCCCAAATGTCCAGTTATCCTCCAACTTGGCCCCCAATGTCCAGTTATCCTCCAACTTGGCCCCTAATGTCCAGTTATCCTCCAACTTGGCCCCCAATGTCCAGTTATCCTCCAACTTGGCCCCAATGTCCAGTTATCCTCCAACTTGGCCCCCAATGTCCAGTTATCCTCCAACTGCCCAATGTCAGTTATCCTCCAACTGGCCCCCAATGTCAGTTATCTCCTTCCCAATGTCAGTTGGCCCCCAATGTCCAGTTATCCTCCATTGGGGCCAATTCTATTTAATTCTATTTATTCTATTCTACTGTTCTTCTATTCTATTCTTATTCTATTCTATTCTATTCTATTCTATTCTATTCTATTCTATTCTATTCTATTCTATTCTATTCTATTCTATTCTATTTCTATTCTATTCTATTCTATTCTATTCTATTCTATTCTGATTCTATTCTATTCTATTCCAATTCTATAT
>NW_028263168.1:57500-101465 GCF_049901735.1 Notechis scutatus
GAACATTGGGGGCCAAGTGGGAGGATAACTGAACATTGGGGGGCCAAGTTGGAGGATAACTGAACATTGGGGGCCAAGTGGGAGGATAACTGAACATTGGGGCCAAGTGGGAGGATAACTGAACATTGGGGGCCAAGTGGGAGGATAACTGAACATTGGGGGCCAAGTGGGAGGATAACTGAACATTGGGGGCCAAGTGGGAGGATAACTGAACATTGGGGCCAAGTGGGAGGATAACTGAACATTGGGGGCCAAGTGGGAGGATAACTGAACATTGGGGCCAAGTGGGAGGATAACTGAACATTGGGGGCCAAGTGGGAGGATAACTGAACATTGGGGGCCAAGTGGGAGGATAACTGGACATTGGGGGCCAAGTGGGAGGATAACTGAACATTGAGGGCCAAGTGGGAGGATAACTGAACATTGGGGGCCAAGTGGGAGGATAACTGAACATTGGGGGCCAAGTGGGAGGATAACTGAACATTGAGGGCCAAGTGGGAGGATAACTGAACATTGAGGGCCAAGTGGGAGGATAACTGAACATTGGGGCCAAGTGGGAGGATAACTGAACATTGGGGGCCAAGTGGGAGGATAACTGAACATTGGGGGCCAAGTGGGAGGATAACTGAACATTGGGGGCCAAGTGGGAGGATAACTGAACATTGAGGGCCAAGTGGGAGGATAACTGAACATTGGGGGCCAAGTGGGAGGATAACTGAACATTGGGGCCAAGTGGGAGGATAACTGAACATTGGGGGCCAAGTGGGAGGATAACTGAACATTGAGGGCCAAGTGGGAGGATAACTGAACATTGGGGGCCAAGTGGGAGGATAACTGAACATTGAGGGCCAAGTGGGAGGATAACTGAACATTGAGGGCCAAGTGGGAGGATAACTGAACATTGGGGGCCAAGTGGGAGGATAACTGAACATTGGGGGCCAAGTGGGAGGATAACTGAACATTGAGGGCCAAGTGGGAGGATAACTGAACATTGGGGGCCAAGTGGGAGGATAACTGGACATTGGGGGCCAAGTGGGAGGATAACTGAACATTGGGGCCAAGTGGGAGGATAACTGGACATTGGGGGCCAAGTGGGAGGATAACTGACATTGAGGGCCAAGTGGGAGGATAATACATTGGGGCCAGTGGAGGATAACTGGACATTGAGGGCCAAGTGGGAGGATAACTGGACATTGGGGGCCAAGTGGGAGGATAACTGAACATTGGGGGCCAAGTGGGAGGATAACTGAACATTGGGGCCAAGGGAGGATAACTGAACATTGGGGGCCAAGTGGGAGGATAACTGAACATTGGGGCCAAGTGGGAGGATAACTGAACATTGGGGCCAAGTGGGAGGATAACTGAACATTGGGGGCCAAGTGGGAGGATAACTGAACATTGAGGGCCAAGTGGGAGGATAACTGAACATTGGGGGCCAAGTGGGAGGATAACTGAACATTGAGGGCCAAGTGGGAGGATAACTGAACATTGAGGGCCAAGTGGGAGGATAACTGAACATTGGGGGCCAAGTGGGAGGATAACTGAACATTGGGGGCCAAGTGGGAGGATAACTGAACATTGGGGGCCAAGTGGGAGGATAACTGGACATTGAGGGCCAAGTGGGAGGATAACTGAACATTGGGGGCCAAGTGGGAGGATAACTGAACATTGGGGGCCAAGTGGGAGGATAACTGGACATTGGGGCCAAGTGGGAGGATAACTGAACATTGAGGGCCAAGTGGGAGGATAACTGAACATTGGGGGCCAAGTGGGAGGATAACTGAACATTGAGGGCCAAGTGGGAGGATAACTGAACATTGGGGGCCAAGTGGGAGGATAACTGAACATTGGGGGCCAAGTGGGAGGATAACTGAACATTGAGGGCCAAGTGGGAGGATAACTGAACATTGGGGGCCAAGTGGGAGGATAATTGAACATTGGGGGCCAAGTGGGAGGATAACTGAACATTGAGGGCCAAGTGGGAGGATAACTGAACATTGAGGGCCAAGTGGGAGGATAACTGAACATTGGGGGAGAAGTGGGAGGATAACTGAACATTGAGGGCCAAGTGGGAGGATAACTGAACATTGAGGGCCAAGTGGGAGGATAACTGAACATTGAGGGCCAAGTGGGAGGATAACTGAACATTGAGGGCCAAGTGGGAGGATAACTGAACATTGAGGGGCCAAGTGGGAGGATAACTGAACATTGAGGGCCAAGTGGGAGGATAACTGAACATTGAGGGCCAAGTGGGAGGATAACTGAACATTGGGGGCCAAGTGGGAGGATAACTGAACATTGAGGGCCAAGTGGGAGGATAACTGAACATTGAGGGCCAAGTGGGAGGATAACTGAACATTGAGGGCCAGTGGGAGGATAACTGAACATTGAGGGCCAAGTGGGAGGATAACTGAACATTGAGGGGCCAAGTGGGAGGATAACTGAACATTGGGGCCAAGTGGGAGGATAACTGAACATTGAGGGCCAAGTGGGAGGATAACTGAACATTGAGGGCCAAGTGGGAGGATAACTGAACATTGAGGGCCAAGTGGGAGGATAACTGAACATTGAGGGGCCAAGTGGGAGGATAACTGAACATTGAGGGCCAAGTGGGAGGATAACTGAACATTGAGGGCCAAGTGGGAGGATAACTGAACATTGAGGGCCAAGTGGGAGGATAACTGAACATTGAGGGCCAAGTGGGAGGATAACTGAACATTGCCAAGTGGGGGGCCAGGAGTGGGAGGATAACTGAACATTGGGGGCCAAGTGGGAGGATAACTGAACATTGAGGGCCAAGTGGGAGGATAACTGAACATTGAGGGGCCAAGTGGGAGGATAACTGAACATTGAGGGCCAAGTGGAGGATAACTGGACATTGGGGGCCAAGTGGGAGGATAACTGAACATTGAGGGCCAAGTGGGAGGATAACTGAACATTGAGGGCCAAGTGGGAGGATAACTGAACATTGAGGGCCAAGTGGGAGGATAACTGGACATTGGGGGCCAAGTGGGAGGATAACTGAACATTGAGGGCCAAGTGGGAGGATAACTGAACATTGGGGGCCAAGTGGGAGGATAACTGGACATTGAGGGCCAAGTGGGAGGATAACTGAACATTGAGGGCCAAGGGGATAACTGAACATTGAGGGGGGGACAGGATAACTGAACATTGAGGGCCAAGTGGGAGGATAACTGAACATTGAGGGCCAAGTGGGAGGATAACTGAACATTGGGGCCAAGTGGGAGGATAACTGAACATTGAGGGCCAAGTGGGAGGATAACTGAACATTGGGGGCCAAGTGGGAGGATAACTGAACATTGGGGCCAAGTGGGAGGATAACTGAACATTGAGGGCCAAGTGGGAGGATAACTGAACATTGAGGGCCAAGTGGGAGGATAACTGAACATTGAGGGCCAAGTGGGAGGATAACTGAACATTGGGGGCCAAGTGGGAGGATAACTGGAACATTGGGGCCAAGTGGGAGGATAACTGAACATTGAGGGCCAAGTGGGAGGATAACTGAACATTGAGGGGCCAAGTGGGAGGATAACTGAACATTGGGGGCCAAGTGGGAGGATAACTGAACATTGAGGGCCAAGTGGGAGGATAACTGAACATTGGGGGCCAAGTGGGAGGATAACTGAACATTGGGGGCCAAGTGGGAGGATAACTGAACATTGAGGGCCAAGTGGGAGGATAACTGAACATTGGGGGCCAAGTGGGAGGATAACTGAACATTGGGGCCAAGTGGGAGGATAACTGAACATTGGGGGCCAAGTGGGAGGATAACTGAACATTGAGGGCCAAGTGGGAGGATAACTGAACATTGAGGGCCAAGTGGGAGGATAACTGAACATTGGGGCCAAGTGGGAGGATAACTGAACATTGGGGCCAAGTGGGAGGATAACTGAACATTGGGGCCAAGTGGGAGGATAACTGAACATTGGGGGCCAAGTGGGAGGATAACTGAACATTGATTGGGGCCAAGTGGGAGGATAACTGAACATTGAGGGCCAAGTGGGAGGATAACTGGACATTGGGGGCCAAGTGGGAGGATAACTGAACATTGAGGGCCAAGTGGGAGGATAACTGAACATTGGGGCCAAGTGGGAGGATAACTGAACATTGAGGGCCAAGTGGGAGGATAACTGGACATTGAGGGCCAAGTGGGAGGATAACTGAACATTGGGGGCCAAGTGGAGGATAACTGAACATTGGGGCCAAGTGGGAGGATAACTGAACATTGGGGCCAAGTGGGAGGATAACTGAACATTGAGGGCCAAGTGGGAGGATAACTGAACATTGAGGGCCAAGTGGGAGGATAACAACATTGGGGCCAAGTGGGAGGATAACTGAACATTGGGGGCCAAGTGGGAGGATAACTGAACATTGGGGGCCAAGTGGGAGGATAACTGAACATTGGGGGCCAAGTGGGAGGATAACTGGAACATTGGGGGCCAAGTGGGAGGATAACTGAACATTGGGGGCCAAGTGGGAGGATAACTGAACATTGGGGGCCAAGTGGGAGGATAACTGAACATTGAGGGCCAAGTGGGAGGATAACTGAACATTGGGGCCAAGTGGGAGGATAACTGAACATTGGGGCCAAGTGGGAGGATAACTGAACATTGGGGCCATGACATGGGCCAGTGGGAGGATAACTGGACATTGAGGGCCAAGTGGGAGGATAACTGAACATTGAGGGCCAAGTGGGAGGATAACTGAACATTGAGGGCCAAGTGGGAGGATAACTGAACATTGAGGGCCAAGTGGGAGGATAACTGAACATTGGGGCCAAGTGGGAGGATAATGAACATTGGGGCCAAGTGGGAGGATAACTGAACATTGAGGGCCAAGTGGGAGGATAACTGAACATTGGGGCCAAGTGGGAGGATAACTGAACATTGGGGCCAAGTGGGAGGATAACTGAACATTGGGGCCAAGTGGGAGGATAACTGAAC
The DNA here is from genome assembly GCF_049901735.1 of Notechis scutatus. NCBI lineage: Eukaryota > Metazoa > Chordata > Lepidosauria > Squamata > Elapidae > Notechis > Notechis scutatus. Next base: position 62,465 of record NW_028263168.1, read on the forward strand.
ATTGAGGGCCAAGTGGGAGGATAACTGAACATTGAGGGCCAAGTGGGAGGATAACTGAACATTGAGGGCCAAGTGGGAGGATAACTGAACATTGGGGGCCAAGTGGGAGGATAACTGAACATTGAGGGCCAAGTGGGAGGATAACTGAACATTGGGGCCAAGTGGGAGGATAACTGAACATTGAGGGGCCAAGTGGGAGGATAACTGAACATTGGGGGCCAAGTGGGAGGATAACTGAACATTGGGGGCCAAGTGGGAGGATAACTGAACATTGGGGGCCAAGTGGGAGGATAACTGAACATTGGGGGCCAAGTGGGAGGATAACTGAACATTGGGGCCAAGTGGGAGGATAACTGAACATTGGGGGCCAAGTGGGAGGATAACTGAACATTGGGGGCCAAGTGGGATAATGTGAGGGAGGATAACTGAACATTGGGGCCAAGTGGGAGGATAACTGAACATTGGGGGCCAAGTGGGAGGATAACTGAACATTGGGGGCCAAGTGGAGGATAACTGAACATTGGGGCCAAGTGGGAGGATAACTGAACATTGGGGGCCAAGTGGGAGGATAACTGAACATTGGGGGCCAAGTGGGAGGATAACTGAACATTGGGGCCAAGTGGGAGGATAACTGAACATTGAGGGCCAGTGGAGGATAACTGAACATTGGGGCCAAGTGGAGGATAACTGACATTGGGGCCAAGTGGGAGGATAACTGAACATTGAGGGCCAAGTGGAGGATAACTGAACATTGGGGCCAGTGGGAGGATAAATGAACATTGAGGGCCAAGTGGGAGGATAAATGAACATTGAGGGACAAGTGGGAGGATAAATGAACATTGGGGGCCAAGTGGGAGGATAAATGAACATTGAGGGACAAGTGGGAGGATAAATGAACATTGAGGGCCAAGTGGGAGGATAACTGAACATTGGGGGCCAAGTGGGAGGATAACTGACATTGGGGCCAAGTGGGAGGATAACTGAACATTGGGGGCCAAGTGGGAGGATAACTGAACATTGAGGGCCAAGTGGGAGGATAACTGAACATTGGGGCCAAGTGGGAGGATAACTGAACATTGGGGGCCAAGTGGGAGGATAATGACATTGGGGCCAGGGAGTGATAACTGAACATTGGGGCCAAGTGGGAGGATAACTGACATTGGGGGCCAAGTGGGAGGATAACTGAACATTGGGGGCCAAGTGGGAGGATAACTGAACATTGGGGCCAAGTGAGGATAACTGCATTGGGGGCCAAGTGGGAGGATAACTGAACATTGGGGGCCAAGTGGAGGATAACACATTGGGGGATGGGAGGATAACTGGAACATTGAGGGCCAAGTGGGAGGATAACTGAACATTGGGGGCCAAGTGGGAGGATAACTGAACATTGGGGCCAAGTGGGAGATAACTAACGCTGAACATTGGGGGCCAGTGGGAGGATAAATGAACATTGGGGGCCAAGTGGGAGGATAAATGAACATTGGGGGCCAAGTGGGAGGATAAATGAACATTGGGGGACAAGTGGGAGGATAAATGAACATTGAGGGCCAAGTGGGGTGATAACTGAACATTGAGGGCCAAGTGGGAGGATAACTGAACATTGAGGGCCAAGTGGGAGGATAACTGAACATTGAGGGCCAAGTGGGGGGATAACTGAACATTGAGGGCCAAGTGGGAGGATAACTGAACATTGAGGGCCAAGTGGGAGGATAACTGAACATTGGGGCCAGTGGGAGGATAACTGAACATTGGGGGCCAAGTGGGAGGATAACTGAACATTGGGGGCCAAGTGGGAGGATAACTGAACATTGGGGGCCAAGTGGGAGGATAACTGAACATTGGGGGCCAAGTGGGAGGATAACTGAACATTGGGGCCAAGTGGGAGGATACAACTGAACATTGGGGCCAAGTGGGAGGATAACTGAACATTGGGGCCAAGTGGGAGGATAACTGAACATTGGGGGCCAAGTGGGAGGATAACTGAACATTGGGGGCCAAGTGGGAGGATAACTGAACATTGGGGCCAAGTGGGAGGATAACTGAACATTGAGGGCCAAGTGGGAGGATAACTGAACATTGGGGCCAAGTGGGAGGATAACTGAACATTGGGGGCCAAGTGGGAGGATAACTGAACATTGGGGCCAAGTGGGAGGATAACTGAACATTGGGGCCAAGTGGGAGGATAACTGAACATTTGGAGGATAACTGACATTGGGGCCAAGTGGGAGGATAACTGAACATTGGGGGCCAAGTGGGAGGATAACTGGACATTGGGGCCAAGTGGGAGGATAACTGAACATTGGGGCCAAGTGGGAGGATAACTGAACATTGGGGGCCAAGTGGGAGGATAACTGAACATTGGGGGCCAAGTGGGAGGATAACTGAACATTGGGGGCCAAGTGGGAGGATAACTGGAAACGTGGAGGATAACTGACTTGGGGCCAAGTGGGAGGATAACTGAACATTGGGGCCAAGTGGGAGGATAACTGAACATTGGGGGCCAAGTGGAGGATAAGACATTGGGCAAGGGGAGGATAACTGAACATTGGGGGCCAAGTGGGAGGATAACTGAACATTGGGGGCCAAGTGGGAGGATAACTGAACATTGGGGCCAAGTGGGAGGATAACTGAACATTGGGGCCAAGTGGGAGGATAACTGAACATTGGGGCCAAGTGGGAGGATAACTGAACATTGGGGCCAAGTGGGAGGATAACTGAACATTGGGGGCCAAGTGGGATAACTGACATTGGGGATAACTGAACATTGGGGGCCAAGTGGGAGGATAACTGAACATTGGGGGCCAAGTGGGAGGATAACTGAACATTGGGGGCCAAGTGGGAGGATAACTGAACATTGAGGGCCAAGTGGGAGGATAACTGAACATTGAGGGGCCAAGTGGGAGGATAACTGAACATTGGGCAATGGAGGGCCAAGTGGGAGGATAACTGAACATTGGGGGCCAAGTGGGAGGATAACTGAACATTGGGGCCAAGTGGGAGGATAACTGAACATTGGGGGCCAAGTGGGAGGATAACTGAACATTGAGGGCCAAGTGGGAGGATAACTGAACATTGGGGCCAAGTGGGAGGATAACTGAACATTGGGGGCCAAGTGGGAGGATAACTGAACATTGGGGCCAAGTGGGAGGATAACTGAACATTGAGGGCCAAGTGGGAGGATAACTGAACATTGGGGGCCAAGTGGGAGGATAACTGAACATTGGGGCCAAGTGGGAGGATAACTGAACATTGGGGGCCAAGTGGGAGGATAACTGAACATTGAGGGCCAAGTGGGAGGATAACTGAACATTGAGGGCCAAGTGGGAGGATAACTGAACATTGAGGGGCCAAGTGGGAGGATAACTGAACATTGAGGGCCAAGTGGGAGGATAACTGAACATTGAGGGCCAAGTGGGAGGATAACTGAACATTGGGGGCCAAGTGGGAGGATAACTGAACATTGAGGGCCAAGTGGGAGGATAACTGAACATTGGGGCCAAGTGGGAGGATAACTGAACATTGAGGGCCAAGTGGGAGGATAACTGAACATTGAGGGCCAAGTGGGAGGATAACTGAACATTGGGGCCAAGTGGGAGGATAACTGGACATTGGGGCCAAGTGGAGGATAACTGAACATTGGGGCCAAGTGGGAGGATAACTGAACATTGGGGGCCAAGTGGGAGGATAACTGAACATTGGGGGCCAAGTGGGAGGATAACTGAACATTGAGGGCCAAGTGGGAGGATAACTGAACATTGGGGCCAAGTGGGAGGATAACTGAACATTGGGGGCCAAGTGGGAGGATAACTGAACATTGGGGGCCAAGTGGGAGGATAACTGAACATTGGGGCCAAGTGGGAGGATAACTGAACATTGAGGGCCAAGTGGGAGGATAACTGAACATTGGGGCCAAGTGGGAGGATAACTGAACATTGAGGGCCAAGTGGGAGGATAACTGAACATTGAGGGCCAAGTGGGAGGATAACTGAACATTGGGGGCCAAGTGGGAGGATAACTGAACATTGGGGCCAAGTGGGAGGATAACTGAACATTGGGGCCAAGTGGGAGGATAACTGAACATTGGGGCCAAGTGGGAGGATAACTGAACATTGGGGCCAAGTGGGAGGATACTGAACATTGGGGCCAAGTGGGAGGATAACTGAACATTGGGGCCAAGTGGGAGGATAACTGAACATTGAGGGCCAAGTGGGAGGATAACTGAACATTGAGGGCCAAGTGGAGGATAACTGAACATTGGGGCCAAGTGGGAGGATAACTGAACATTGGGGCCAAGTGGGAGGATAACTGAACATTGAGGGCCAAGTGGGAGGATAACTGAACATTGGGGCCAGTGGGAGGATAACTGCATTGGGCCAAGTGGGAGGATAACTGAACATTGGGGCCAAGTGGAGGATAACTGACATTAGGGGCCAAGTGGGAGGATAACTGAACATTGGGGCCAGTGGGATAATGAACATTGGGCATGAGGATAATGACATTGAGGGCCAAGTGGGAGGATAACTGAACATTGGGGGCCAAGTGGGAGGATAAGGGGGCAAGGGGAGGATAACTGGGAGGATAACTGGAACATTGGGGGCCAAGTGGGAGGATAACTGAACATTGGGGGCCAAGTGGGAGGATAACTGAACATTGGGGGCCAAGTGGGAGGATAACTGGACATTGAGGGCCAAGTGGGAGGATAACTGAACATTGGGGGCCAAGTGGGAGGATAACTGGACATTGAGGGCCAAGTGGGAGGATAACTGAACATTGGGGGCCAAGTGGGAGGATAACTGAACATTGGGGGCCAAGTGGGAGGATAACTGAACATTGGGGGCCAAGTGGGAGGATAACTGAACATTGGGGGCCATGTTGGAGGATAACTGGACATTGGGGGCCAAGTGGGAGGATAACTGGACATTGGGGGCCATGTGGGAGGATAACTGACATTGGGGCCAAGTGGAGGATTGGGGCCAAGTGGGAGGATAACTGGACATTGGGGGCCATGTTGGAGTATAACTAGACATTGGGGGCCATGTTGGAGGATAACTGGACATTGGGGGCCAAGTGGGAGGATAACTGGACATTAGGGGCCAAGTGGGAGGATAACTGGACATTGGGGGCCAAGTGGGAGGATAACTGGACATTGGGGGTGTTAGTGTTTGGGGATTAACCCCTAGCAGAGTATTGCAGCAGTAGTCAAGCCAGGCAGCCAAACGAGAGTGGAAGGGCCCCAGAGTATACACACACTGAACACAAACACTGTTTGTAGTTTAAATAGTTTTTAATCCATTTAGAGTTTAAAGCATTGTCATTCAGTCCATTTGTCATTCACTATATTTCCATCCAGTAAGACTCACTATTACAGTCCAAGTTAAGAGTCCTTACAATATCTTTATCAGCCGATAAAGATATCTTCTCCTCCTCCGGTGCCTCTAGAGAAACAAACGCTGGATATTCAGCAAGACGCTCAAACAGTAGAACAGTTGAATTCGCAGTAAATCAGCAAACAGTAGCAGACAGGATCATCTCGGTCACAGGCACAGTACAAACAGTATTCACAGTTAGTCACAGTAAGCTTTCCAGCTTCTAATGCTTCCTTATATTGTAACTTCTAACCGCACCCTTAATCGGCTAATTGCCTGCAACATTGTGCTTAAAGTGATAAGCACTTAAACCATGATATCTAAGTTTTATATATTTATTCACCCAAACCATATTTGGTATCAATGTTATACCTAACATACTCCCCTTTTGGGTGAAATAAATATATAATACCTTTACAATCTAATCCCATAGTTTTCACAACTCTCCTGGTGCTTACTGGCACCTTGGGCTTTAGTAAAATTATCAGCTAAATTGTCCTCCGACATACAGTACTCTAGCTGAATCATCTTACTTCTTACAGATTGTCTCACGTTTAGGTATCTTAGATCTGTATGCTTGCTCCTTGTTTTTACTGCAATATTTGTGGCCATTTGAATTGCTGCCTGATTATCTTCATGTATAATTATAGGATAATCCACAGTTATACCTATATCAATTAACATTTGTTTATACATTATTAATTCTGTACATAACAGAGATAAACAGGAGAATTCTGCCTCCATAGTAGACAAACTTATATGCTGTTGTCTTATTGACTTCCAGCCTATTAATGTCTTACCCAGCATTATGGCTGTTCCTGAAGTCGACTTTCTAGTGTCTCTTTCTGATGCAAAGCTAGCATCTGCATAAGCACTCAGAATTAAATCACCCTTTGGTTCTAAATACAATGAATAATTCATTGTCTTTTTAAGATATCTTAATATCCTCTTAGCTGCAATCCAGTGTCTTTCACACGGTGCAGAATTGAATCTAGCCAACTGATTCACACAGTACGAAATATCTGGTCTAGACCAATTACTTATATAAGTCAAACTACCAATTAAAGATTGATAAATCACCTTATCAAACTCCGGGCTTTGTTCATCAGTGTTGCTAAACTCCTGACTCATTGGAGTCTTAGCCGGCTTACAAAGCTCCATCTTATAATCTTTTAGCAATTTGCTTATCTTATCTTCCTGAGATATCTTAAAACCTTTCCGTGTTTTCTTTATATTTAAACCGAGATATTTCTTTATCTCCCCTAATTGCTTGATCTTTATTCTCTTTCCTAATGATGCTATTATTTTATTTGCTTCATCATTAGTTTCAGTAATCAATGCAATGTCATCTGTGAATAGTAATAATAATGATACTTTCCCATTTGTCTCCCTCTTAAACAGACATGGATCGGCTAAACCAGCTTTAAATCCTATATTGTCTAGTTCCTTTACAATATACTGGTTCCATTCATAGCCTGATTGTTTAAGACCATAGAGGCTTTTCTTTAACAACCAACAATCATTATTATCCTTATTTTCACTTTTAATACCAACAGGTTTTTTCATATAAATAGTATGTTTTAATGGGGCGTGCAAGTAAGCAGTTTCCACATCTAGATGGTTAACTATATAGTTTTTACTAGCTGCCCACACTAAAGCTGCCCTCAAGGTTGCTGCCTTAAGACTAGGTGCAAACACCTCATCGTAGTCATTGGCATTCTGCCTAAAACCTTGGGCTACTAACCTTGCCTTATGGATTAAATTACCATCTTTATCTGTTTTTACCTTAAATATCCATTTGCAGCCAATGGACTTCTTACCTACAGGTAATTTGGCATTCTCATACACTTTCATATCTCTTAATGAATTCAGTTCCTTATTCATTGCTGCATACCAACTTTCTTTTTCCTTAGTAGGATACTTTTTAATTTCTTCAACAGAATTAGGAACTTGATTAATCTGGCACACTGTGTTAGCCTGGTACCTATCAGGCGGTCTAGATACACGTGTAGTTCTTCTGGGAATTACAGGGCTTACAGGAGGACTTTGTTGAACTACTACCTGTTCATCTTCCTCATCCTGTTCAGCTATTGAATCTGTTTCTTCCTTTATGGGCACTATTTCATCCTGTATTTGTCTCTTTACTTTATTTTTAAAGTTACAGGGATAACTAATGGGATTTCTATAGGATTCAATAATTACATCTTTATTGGCATCCTGTTCTAATTTCTCCCATCCTTCATGTTCTAGAAATTGGGCACTAGCACTACATAACACTTTAGATGTGCCTTTCTCCCAAAATCTATATGCCCTATGGTTTGCCTGATAACCAACGAAGAAAAATCTTTTAGCTCTATGTTGCCCTTTTTTTCTGAGTTGTGCAGGAATATGCACCCATGCTGGTGCACCAAATGTGTGCAGGTAACTTAGGTCAGGTTTCCTGCCATGCCACCTGGTGAATGGTATTTCACCTGTTGTTGTGTTAACAACGTTGTTCAATATGTTATTAGCACACATTGTAGCCTCCCCCCCACAAAGAATCAGGTAACCCAGAATCATTTAACATTGTTCTAACCATTGCCTGTAGTGTTTGGCCTCTTCTTTCAATAAAAGCGTTATGTTCTGGCCTGTATGGAGCAGACTTCTTATGCTCTATTCCAGCTACCTTAAGTCTGTTCTGGAATTTGTTATTAATAAATTCCGTACCATTATCTGTCACCAGGGTTATCAGTTGCCGTTTAGACTTTCTTTCAGCAAACTTAAGCCAATTGAAAAAATGTTGATATGTTTCAGTTTTGCTTTTCATTAAATAGCAAAACCCATATCTAGAATAATGGTCCATAATGCTCAGTATATATCTAGCACCCCCATACTGGGTTTCTTTGGACCTATGATGTCTGCAAATACCACTTCTAAAGGTTCTTTTGTTTTGAAACCATTTAGCCTATTTGCAGGCAAATACTTTGCTCTTATCTTCACAGCAAACATTACAACGCAAATATTTATCACAAGGTTTTAACCTTATTCCTTCAGATAACTCAACTGTTCGTTTTAGCATTTTAAAATTTACATGCCCCAAACGCCTATGCAATAAATGGATACATTCATTATGAGGTTTTATATTATTAAATACAGTCTGTGCCTCCCCTTTCTTACTATTATCTAAGACATATAATGTTCCATTTAAAGCTGCAGTTACCCTTTTGTTATCTTTTTCAATTATGCAATTATTATCCTTAAAAGTAATTACATAATCTAATTTATCTAATACCCTTACTGAAAGCAAATTAAACTTTAGTTGTGGTACATACAACATTTTTATATCCTGGTTTATGCACGGACAATGTGCAAGACCTTCACCTTTCGCTTTAAGATTCCAGCCGTTAGCAAGAGATATATGTTGAGAGCTTTTAGACATTTTTATAAATTTTGTCTTATCTCTTGTGATGCAGTGGGATGCGCCACTGTCAACCACCCATAATCATTCTTCACATCAGAGTTGCTAAACGTGGCTAGTTCAAATGCTTTCTTTGGCTTTTTTATATTCTGGCTTTTTCTCTTTTTGCAGAATCTTGCCAAATGTCCTCTGCCTCCACAATTAAAACACTTTTTAATTGTGTATGCCGTCGAAGATAAATTCTTTTCTTCCAGGTGCTTTATTTTGCTAAGCTGGTTTCTTTCAAGCTTTGAAGATAATTTCTCTTCTTTCTTATCTTCTCTCAGCTCGTCACGCTCACGCCTTCTTCTGGCTTCTTCTAGTAGCCTGCCTGTAATCTCGGTTAATGAGAGGCTATCTTTTGGCAATACCTCTAACGAAGTCACATAGTCATCATAGCTTTGATCTAATGAAGATAATATTATGTAGACTTGTTGCAGTTCATTAAATATAAGCTCTTTTTCTTGCAATTCTTGAAAAATGCTCTTCATACAGTTTAAATGAACTAACATATCTCCATTCCTCTGAAGATGCGTTCGAAAAAGCTTCCGTGTAAGATTTATATGTGCTCCTACACTGTCCCGAACATAAATCTTCCTGAGGTTCTCCCAGCAGTTTGCAGCATTTTCTTCTCCACGAATATGGACAAGCTGCTGATCACAGAGAGTCAGTCCTATGATGCATAAAGCCTGCTCATTTTTCAGTTTAAAGTCTTGTAACTTTTCGTTATCATCATCATCAGCAGGATCCCAGCTACTCACATCTGGTGGGTTTGCTATAATGTCCCACAAACCTTCTCTGCGTAGAAGTAAACTACATTTCATTGACCATGAAACATAGTTTGTTCCATCCAGCCTGGATATCATGGACAGTTGTGACAAATTTACTTGTGCCATTACTCTTCAGATATTTTGACTATTTTAAACTAATTAAAACAGTTTGTTTTTACAGTAATGTGCAACTCACACCAACTCTCTCTGCTATATCCTGGTTAGTTAGACTATGCTGCTGGGCCCATAACCAATGTTAGTGTTTTGGGGATTAACCCCTAGCAGAGTATTGCAGCAGTAGTCAAGCCAGGCAGCCAAACGAGAGTGGAAGGGCCCCAGAGTATACACACACTGAACACAAACACTATTTGTAGTTTAAATAGTTTTTAATCCATTTAGAGTTTAAAGCATTGTCATTCAGTCCATTTAGTCATTCACTATATTTCCATCCAGTAAGACTCACTATTACAGTCCAAGTTAAGAGTCCTTACAATATCTTTATCAGCCGATAAAGATATCTTCTCCTCCTCCGGTGCCTCTCTCCAGAGGAACAATCGCTGGATATTCAGCAAGATGCTCAAACAGTAGAACAGTTGAATTCCGCAGTAAATCAGCAAACAGTAGCAGACAGGATCATCTCAGTCACAGGCACAGTACGATCAGTATTCACAGTTAGTCACAGTAAGCTTTCCAGCTTCTAATGCTTCCTTATATTGTAACTTCTAACCGCACCCTTAATCGGCTAATTGCCTGCAACATTGTGCTTAAAGTGATAAGCACTTAAACCAGGGGTCCCCAACCGCCGGTCCGCGGACCGGTACCGGGCCGCGAACAAGCCTTACCGGGCCGCTGGTTGCTGGGCGCCGCCATCTTTTTGGTAAAAAAGCAATTTTTCGTCAAAAAGATGGCGGCGCCAGCGCTGGTGAGCTTTTCCGGGTAGAAAGCCATTTCTACCCAAAAAGCTCACCAGAAGCGCTGGCGCCGCTCATTTTTGACGAAAATCACTTCCGTGACGTCACCGGAAGTGATTTTTCGTCAAAAAGATGGCGGCGCCCAGCTGACGCCGGAACCGGGCCGCGGCGCCCAGCTGACGCCGGAACCGGGCCGTGGCGTCGAAAAGGTTGGGGATCCCTGACTTAAACCATGATATCTAAGTTTTATATATTTATTCACCCAAACCATATTTGGTATCAATGTTATACCTAACAATCTTCTCCAGCCCTTCACAGATAAGAAAAGCTTGGAGGAGGAGCAGAGAAATGCTTTAGGTACAAATTGTAGAGTGGAAAATTAAAGAGCCTGAAAACGGCTATTTTATTTCTCTAGTTCATGAAAGAAAAAAAATATACAGTGGAAATTTCTGTACACACTTCATTTTTTTATTTCCTTTTTTTTTTTTTTTTTTTTGCTGTGAAGTACATACAATTCCAAACTGAAATCCCAGACAGCTGTTCTGCTGAATTCTTTCTGCAAAGGAGGTTTTATCAGGAAATCAAGAAAGACTCATATAAGAGGGATGAAGATTTCCCTCCTCAGCTGGGAGCCAGTCAAGCATGGCATTTCACATCATTCTGGCATTTTTAGGGAGAGGATCAGGCAACCAGGCTGGTGTTTGGTTCCCACAGCTTCCTCCTGACCTCTTTTCCTACACATTCTCTCACCACCCACCCACCCACATGTTTAGCTGCTGTCAGTGGGAACAAGTGCGTCAATCATTTTTTATAAGGTATCATGTTCAGTAGCTGTTGCTGAACAGCTGAATTCCTCTGAATTTTACAGCGGTCTCTTTAGCAATATTTATTGAAAGGGGAGAATTCCAGTCGTTCAACAATTCCCCATTTTGAAACATATAGATATCATTTTCTTTGACTCCTGCATACTATCAAAATGGAAATCAAATAAAAGAAACATTAACAATTCTTCCACTATCATAATGATGTTATATGTCATGTTTTTACATTTGTTCTGGCTGTGAGATGCTCCTTTGTGTTCAGCTCTGGCCTCAGAAGGATAATGTAGCACTTGGGGATGAAGATGCAGACCAGCAGACCAGCACTGGAGGCCAGGATGGAGAAGACCTGCACAGCCACCATGTGTTTCCCTTTGGTGCTCAGGTAGGTGGGCACAAAAGTCACCCAGACACTGCAGAAGACCAGCATGCTGAAGGTGATCAACTTGGCTTCGTTGAAGGCCCCAGGCAGATTCCTGGCCAGGAAAGCCACCGTGAAGCAGACGGCAGCCAGGAAGCCCATGTAGCTGAGGGTGACGTAGAACATGACAACGGCCCCTTCGTTGCATTGCAGGATGATCTCTCCAGGCTGGGAGAGGAGGTCAGAGTCAGGGAAGGGGGGAGAAACTCCCAGCCAGATGGAGCAGATGATAACTTGGACACCAGAAGAAGACAGGATGATGGAGTTGGCCAAGCTCTTCCCCAACCATTTCTTTGCTCGGTTTCCTGGTTTTGTGGCCAGGAAAGCCAGCACCACCATGATGGTTTTGGCCAAGAGAGAAGAAACGGCAACTGAGAAGATGATGCTGAAAACCGTTTGTCGGAGAAGGCAGGTGGCTTTACTTGGTTGACCAATGAAGAGAGAAGGAGACAAGAAGCAAAGCAGGAGGGAGACCAGGAGGATGTAGGAGAGGTCCCGGTTGTTGGCTTTGACAAGGGGAGTTTCTCGGTATTTAATGAAGACGATTAAAACAAGACTTGTGGTTAGGAACAAGAATAGGGCAAAAGAGACCAGGATGATGCCCAGAAGTTCTTCATAAGACAGGAAGGTTATAACTTTGGGGATACATTGGACTCTTTTTTTATTTGGGAATTTATCATCTGGACATTTGGTGCATTTTTCTGTATCTGAGAAAAAAACAACAACCCCATATTTCTTTGTCCTTTGCATTTCAAGATATATTGTACATTCTTTGGGAACAAGTGATTATCAGGAGCATTTTCCGGGATGGATTTCTTAATATCTCCAGAGACAAAAAATAAGTTTATCACTTTTTAAAAAAAATATAGCTACAGTATATTTTTGATAGGCTGTGAAATTGAGGGAAGCTTTGGACTTGAAAGATTTCCTTTGTAATGTTCAGAATATTGATAGGAACCTCCATTACTAAAGGAAAATAATGAATCAATTAATCTTTCTAGAGAAACTTACCTGCCCGGTGGCAATTCTTGTCATACTTGCCTCAGAGGAGGCTGACGGATCAAGTGATTGCTCCAAACAATTTGGAATGGCCTTTGGAGCAGTGGTGATACGGGTGCAGCCAGAAACAGGCATAACTGTCCATGCCACCACATTGTGCATCTCGTATATCAGAAATACCTTTTCAGTGTTCCTCAAAGGGAACCCATGTGACTGCATTGCAATCCTCCTTTCAGGAGGTGGACCTAAAACAATTCCTCGTGTTTCAAGGAACTCAGGTGTTCCTAGAGAAGTAAATGTGTAAGGAAGAATACATCCAAGCTAAAAAGAAGAAATATTTTCTCTGGCAGTATTAAAGCCTGCCCAATCTGCCACAGCCACTTCTCTCTATCCAGCCCTTCCTTCACAGTCTTTTTGCTCTTCTGTTTAGATAAAAAATGGGGCATTTTGGAAATAAACCAGAAATCAGTTCAGCTTCAAAGTGTTTTTTAATTCATACTTTCATGATAATGCACTGGATGGATCCAGTTCCACCAGGCCTTCCTTTCCTCTGGTGTCACCCACCTTTCTGAGTGGAGAAGGTCCCCTCCGGACAAGGAACACAGTCGTAGCAGCAAACTGGCTCTCCTTCTCGAGCCCTCTTGACAAATCCAGGATGACAACTTTCCACACATTCAGATTGAGGAAAGGACTGAGCAGAAAAGAAATAAGATTGCAAAGGAAATATATGGAAAATGAAGGTAAAAATGGATATTAGACAAGTTACTAGCCTCTGGTCTTCACTTAAGTAAGCAAAATCTCTCACTATTTCCAAATGGTTGGAGATATAACTTCTGGAAGATTCTTCCATTAGTTCCTCTCTTTTGCTTTTGGCATCTCACATTGCCAAAAAAAAAAGGACTTTATTAAATAGAAAAGTCTGGAGAGATGGAACCAGGGGTGGGATTGTACTGGTTCTGTCCAGTTCTATAGAACCGGTTGTTATGATTCTGCGCAGTTCGGAGAACCGGCAAATCGCACCACTAACTGGCCCCGCCCCTCTCTGCCCGCCCCTCCCCTCCGCTCCCAGTCAGTCCTTATCGTGCATGCGTGGCATCGCCTGCAGCCTGCTTTTGCCCACTCGCCAGTCCAGCCATTGCTGCATGCCTTCCGCTGTGGCCCTGCCTGATCTCCCTGGGTGAGTGAGGCTCTGCAAGCTCTGGGGCCCAGTCACCTACCTGCCACTGCCGGTCACCTTTAACCCCCCCACCCCACTTGCCTTTTGCTGCCACCACCCGCCGCCCTCACCCCCCAGCAGGTAAGGCCCAGTATCTGCGGTGAATCCAGGCGGGCGAGATGCAGACTGGTGGGGACCCGAGCTACATTTCGCTGTACTGGAAGACATGTGGAGAGCTCTGTCCTCCTACTGCTGGGAGAGCAAGAGAGTCTTTCCCGGCACAGCTCGGGCGGCAGAGATAAACTGGATTCAAGCGGGCTGCTTCTCTGCCGCCCAGAGCCACCCATTTCCCTATTGGAGAGGAAGTTGCAAACTTTTGCTGTGCTGGGAAAGACTCTCTTGCTTTCCCAGCAGCAGGAGAACATGAGCCTCTCCACATGTCCTCCGGTACAGTGAAATTTAGCTGGGATTCACCGCAGGTGCTCCTTACCTGCTGGGGTTAGGGGTCCAGGTGGCAGCAGCAAAAGGCAAGTGGGGGGGGGTAAAGGTGACCGCAGCCCGGTCGTACCCATGTGGCAACAGGTGTCGTCATTTCGAAGTTGAGGGAGAATTTGGAGAAAGAGATGGAGAGTCCTGCAGTGGCCGGCACAGGAGCGCCATTGAGAAGCAGGGAAGTGGCCTTCTGGTGGTCCAACCTGGTGTTCAGGCTGGAGGCGAGCCACAGGAAGTCAGAGCACTGAGGGAAAGGGGAACTGCCAGGGGAGCTACCCTCTCCGTCCGAATTGAGACCATTTGGGGTAGTCCTAGGAATTGGGTGAGTCGAGGCGCAGCTCCTTGCCTTCTTAGCTCAGGGAATGGCCTTTTTTGCAGGAGGAGGACTGCAGATGGGGCAGGTCTACCTGAGTGACTCCTCCGTGTCTTCACCAGATTATTTGGACACTTACAAGCAAGCACAGCTAAAGGCACTGCTGTCACATGTCAGCCCAGACCTCACCTGTGGCTCCGTAAAGCCAACACCAAAGAAGTGGTCGATCAGGTGAACCTGTGGTGCAATGCTCACTGGATCTCGGCCGCTCCAGGGTCATCCGACCTCAAAGCCCTTTAGGAGCCGCCGTTCCCAGGTTTCTACTCGCCTGTGCTTGGTCGCCTCCTCTTCACCTTGCTGAAGCGGCTGGCCCCTGCCCCCCCTCGCCTGGCCTAAGAAGGTGAGGGTGACGGTGGGGATAGTGAAGCGGCCGGGTCCCTATCTTCCTGATTCTCTCTCCCACTCTTGTGTGTGTCTCCTGAAAGCCGTGGCATGGCCAAGCCAGCAAGCTCTCCTTGGCGCTCTTCGCTACTTCTTCATTTCTTCTTTTTGGAATGCAGACTGGCTGAACAATGATCGCCACCGCGGTGGAAGATCCTTCGGGCGACCCTCTCCTCCTCCTCCTCCTCCTCTCATAATGGCCGTTGTGGCAGGGCTGGGAGGGTGCATGCGCACGGGAGATGCTCCTCAAGCAAATGCCAAAGCACAGCAAAACCAAGTATGGGGCGGGTGGATGCTCACTTGAGGAGCGAGCATCTCCCCACACAACTGCACCCTCCTGATCCATCCACAGCTGCCGGGTGCAAGAGGAGAGGAGGAGGAGGAGGAGGAGGGTCCCCGAATGGACGCTTCCACCGCAGTCTGGCAATCGTTGTTCAGCCAGTCTGGATTAAAAAGAAGAAATGAAAGAAGTAGCGAAGAGCCCAAGGAGAGCTTGCTGGCTTGGATGCCCTTTAGAGAGAACACACACACAGACACACACACAGAGTGGGGAGAGAGAGGGGCTTGCTATCCCCCACGTCACCCTTACCTTCTCGCACTGCTCCATTTTGTGAACCACCTATGGTTTAGTATCTCCTTCAAACTGGTGAGAAACCCACAAGGGCTGGAGAATGTGTCACTAAGAGCTTAGGTTTGTTTGCTCCTTGTGCCCAAACTAGCAAAGAAAAAGGGAATTCTGTTGACCAGGGCCTGAATTCAGATGAATTTGAATCATGATTGGGTGGAGGTCTTTTGGTCCCATTGGGAGAGAAGCTTCGCCTGCTTGGGAAAAGTGTCCCTGAAAGGGCCGGTTCATAGTTGGGGAGGTTCTTAAAGAGACCGACCTGGTCAGACTTATCCATGCCTCTCTTTAAACACACACACACACACACACACAACACACACACAAGGGGGAGGAGGGAAGACAGGAAAGAGGCAGAAGAGAGAGAGAGAGAAGAGAGAAGAGAAAAGAGAGGGAAAGAGAGAAATAGAGGGAATGAGAGAAGAGGAAGAGAGAGACAAGAAAGGAAAGAGAAAGAAAGAAAAGAGAGAAAGGAAGCAAAAGGAGGAAAATGGATAGACAAAGAAAGGGAGAGATGGAAGGAAGGGACAAAGAAAGAAAAAGAAAGAAAGAGATGGAGGGAGGAGAAAGTGAATGAGATATATGGATGGATAGATAAATACATGGAAGGAGGGAGGGAGGAGAGAGAGAAAAAAAGGAGAGGAAGGAAGGACACAAACCCTGGCTTCAGAAGACTCTTTGAAGCAGCACAGCAATCTAGGGCTGGCCTGCAAGGGATCTCGGAGGTCATCTAGTCCAACCCCTGCTCCAGCAGGAGATCCTTACAGAATCAAAGAATAGCAGGTTAGAAGGCTGTGTGTGTGTGTTTGTGTGTTTGTGTTTATGGTTGTCAAAACTCCAAAACCAGGTCAAGGAGCTCTGGGGAGATCAGTCATAAATTAGAACACTTGCTAAGCAACTGGCCATTAAGCGAGGACCACTTGTATTTGGTTTGCCAGTCACATGGCCACCTGGCCATGCCCATCTGGTCACGTGACCATCAAGCCACACCCACAAATTAAGCCACGCCCACAGAACCGGTTGTTACAAAATTTGAATCCCACCCCTGGATGGAACTGAGAAAAGATTTCAGCATTAAGTGATAACCAGCCAGTTCCTTCTCATGACCCCATTAACATGCATTTCTCCCCTCTTCTCACACCCTTAATTTTAAGGTGTGATATCAGAACAATCTTGATAATTTCAGGTGAACTGAAAGCCTTGGAGCTGCTTCCTAGGAGCAGAAGGCCCATTGCTCCATCCCAGGGAGGGTGAAAGGGAGGCATGGAGAGCTCTGGCCAGGTCTGGCCTCCTTAAGAGCCTCCCAGATTATGGAGCTGCCCCTTCAGGGGACACTTTTCCCCAAGCAGGACGAGAGGAAGCTTCTTTCCCCCAATGGGACCAAAAGGACCTCCGTCCAATCACGATTCAATCCCATCCGATACAGTCCAAGCCTGGATTCAGGCCCCGGTCAGCAGAATTGCCGCCTTCGTTGCTCTTCTGGGCACAAGGAGCAAACAACCAGAAGCTACTAGCGACACATTCCCCAGCCCTTGTGGGATTCTCACCCATTTGATGGAGACCCTTAATTGTATGTGGTCCACAAAATGGAACAATACCGATGCCTCCCAAGCAGCCTAAGGGAAAAAATCCGGTTTCTACTGCCCAGATTCAATTCTCGGTGAAGGTCAACCACCTTTGGGGAATAGCATCAGCCCTCTTGAAATGGGACCTCAGGCTTTGGAAAAAGAGAATTCAAACTTTCTCCTACCTTGTTGAGCAACTTTAGCCGTGAAAGAACATCTTTCTGATAGAAAGTCTCTGTCTTTACAAAATACGCCAGATGCTCTTCGCTGGGATCATCCCTGGGAAGAACCAAGAAGCCCCAAATGAGCAGATCTGCTGCTACCTCTCCATTTGGGTCCATGTAGAGTTTAAGGTCCGAAATATTGACAAACTCATTCTTCTCCAGGAAAGGATGGAACTAGAATGGGAACATGCAGCAATTTTAAAAGCAGAAAACTTTGTTTCTTATCCCAGACGCTTTTTCAATATTTAATCTTTCTTCTGTAGTTGTCTAATTTACAGACATGCTTCATTAGGAAAATGGGTGTTACCACTATCTTACAAGTGAAGGGAAAAAGTTCACAAAAATTTGTCGATCATATTTTGACAATATAGATTTTGACAAAATATAGTTGAACAACAGAAAAAAGGAGATTTATGAACTCCCTGAAAGCAACAGGTTGGTTATCAGAAACACGGATTTGTCAAGAAGAAAATTGTCAGGGTGATCCTCTCCCAGGAAGCCCAGACAGGAAACCTGAGCTAGGCCCACTTCGCTGTAATGCTGCACTGACAGGATTTGGGGAGCCAGAAAGTACAAATCTCCCACCGACCCTTTTTTTATGCAGCTGTAGGTGTCCTCCTCTTATCTGCTTCTTCCCCAGGCAGAATCTCTCCTCCACCCCCCAAAAGTCATTCCCTCCTATCACTGCCCTTTCTAAATGGGTTGTGGGAAAGGGGGGGATATAATTTATGTGCTCTATGCAAGTCATCCTCACATATTATTTCATTTCCTAAATACATTATGGAAATACTGCTGATATAACTTGATCTCAGGAAAGAGTAACAAACAATTTTGTGATGTGATCAGAAACCCAGTTAAGTGAGGGGTGGATGGTATGATAATTAAGTGGATAAAAACTGATTTAAAAATGGTACTCAAATAATCTTTAGTTTTTTAATCTTTGTCATGAAAGTGGGAAGATACAACATTTTGTCGTTAAGTCATCAATTTTTCTATGTTGTCATTAATATAATAGGGTTGATAAATTGCTATTATACAAGATTTATAACAATTCTCAGGCAAATATACTTTTATGTTATTTAAACATTACCAACTTTCCAGAAAAATATTTATGATTTCCTCCTAGAAACAACTGTATGACTAAAAAGCAGTAGAAAACTATCTGGGTTTTAGGATTTGATAAATTATAGTATCTCATATAAGAACATTAATGATGCACTGGATGAAGGATTGTGCCAAGCTTGATAAGTATGTAAGGGACCCAGTTTGGTCTACTGGTTAAGCCCCCCCAAGTAGAAAGCAAGAGGATGTGAGTTCAAGTCCCGCCTTGGTCATGAAGCAGGCTGGGGGATTTGGGGCCAGTCTCTCAGCCCAACTCAACTCACAGGGTTGTTGTTGTGGGGAAAATGAACACACAACTACTCATTGGTACTCAGCCCCCGTGGCTTCTGCAGAGAAGGGCTTTTAAGGATGGGGGATGAGTTAGTGCACTTAGTGAACTCAAACAAGGTCTCAAAGATCTGGAAATCCAACAAGATGGGGCTGCTCTTCCCAAGAATGTTTATTTGAGCAGCCTTTAGAGCAACGAGATATTTATATCGAATAACCCTGCCAAGAGTCCAAAGGGAATTAACCTCCGAGAGCTGCAACGGAGTTCCCAGAGCCGTTTCAGGGGCCGATACAAAGAAAGAGCGCCTGAGCTGAGACTGGGCCCCTGAGGACAAGGGGCCACTCGAACTGCAGCTCACGCAGAGGTGGTATTCAACCGGTTCTCACCGGCTCAGGTGAACCGGTGGTCACCCCTGGTTGGCCACACCCCCGAACCGGGTCGCCCGCTTGTCCCAGTCGCTCTCCTAGCTTTCCCTACCACGTGGTGGCTGTGGCGCAGATCGGGCAGATGTCCCAGGGCTGTTGCACACGCGCACTGTGTGTGCAGCCGTGCGTGTGCTACTGATGCAGTGCGCACGTGGAGCAGCCCTGGGACATCTGCCTGCCTGCCCGCCCTCCCAGATTACGTTTTCTTACTTCTCCCAGCGGATGCGCCTCTTCCAGCCCAGCCCGGCCCGGCCAGCCAGCAGGTGGGTGCACGGTTGTCCCGGGGCTTCTCGCCCCCCTTGTCGCGATATGCCTGCAGGAGCCCCTCAGGCCAGCTGAGCCGGGAGCCGCCATTCCCAGGCTTCTACACTCCCGTGCTTGGTCGACGCCTCTTCACCTTGCCTGAAGCAGCTGGCCCTGCCCCTCACCCTCCCCTCCCTCGCCTGGCCTGAGAAGGTAAGGGGGACGGTGGGGGATAGCGAAGAGGCCGGGTCCCTATCTTCCCCTCTCTCTCCCTACTCTCTGTGTGTGTGTGTGTGTGTGTGTGAGAGAGAGAGAGAGAGAGAGGGGGGGGGAAGAGAAGAAAGAAAGAAAGAGCAAGAAAGAAAGAGGGAGAGAAAGAGAGAAAGAAAGAGAGGGAGAATGGAGAAAGTGAATGAGATATATGGATGGATAGATAAATACATGGAAGGAGGGAGGGAGAGAGAGAGAAAAAAAGGAGAGGAAGGAAGGACACAAATCCTGGCTTCAGAAGACTCTTTGAAGCAACACAACAATCTAGGGCTGGCATGCAACGAATCTCGGAGGTCATCTAGTCCAACCCCTGCTCCAGCAGGAGATCTTTACAGAATCAAAGAATAGCAGGGTTAGAAAGCTCTGTGTGTGTGTGTTGTGTGAGTGTGTGTGTGTGCATGTGTGTTTGTGTGTTTGTGTTTATGGTTGTCAAAACTCCAAAAACAGGACAAGTAGCTCTGGGGAGATCAGTCATAAATTAGAACACTTGCTAAGTAACCGGCCATTAAGCGAGGACCAATTGTATTTGGTTTGCCAGTCACATGGCCCCCTGGCCAAGCCCACTCAGTCACATGGCCACCAAGCCATGCCCATCTGGTCACGTGACCACCAAGCCACGCCCACAAATTCAAGCCATGCCCACAGAACCAGTAGTAAAAAAATTTGAATCCCACCAGTGAGTTCACAGCCTGCTATGCGGCATCTCCTATCAGGACTCAGGGATTCACTTTGTGACGCCTCTCCTAATAAAATATCTGGGAAATACGGAACTCTTTTACGTGCAACTGCAGTTATCAGATCAGTAGGAAGGAGTTTCTCTGAATGGGGCCAAATTCTGTTCTGCTGTAATGCAAAATTATGTATTTATTTATTTAGGACATTTATATTGCCACATATTCGCACATGACTCAGCATTAGGCAGACTCTAACTGCCCATTGACTGTCGTTTATTTTTATTTTTCTCCATTATTATTATTATTTATTGTAATGCTGGTCTCTGACTGTACTAAAAGTGGACTGGATGAAGGAGGAAGCTGTGTTGGAGACATTTGCCATCTTGAGTTATGTGTAAATAAATACATGTTTATGAAAACAATCTCAAAATCGTACTTGACTGCAACCTGAAACTGAGTCTTGAGAGAAGACAAGGAGGAGATTATGAGAGCAGCTTCTCCAACTTACAAAATCTCTCAGTTGGACAAGGGAGGATTCAACACTCTTCCAAGGACTGAAAGAGGTGTTGGGAGTAGTTAAAACCCTCCCCTCTCCTAGGAAAATGAAATATTTTAGGATATACTAAAAAGGGAGAATATATTTCCCTAAAAGAAAAGTAGAAACTCAGAGAGGCTGAAACTCCGCCCCCTCCCACCTTTGCTAATGGACCATTACTCTGGCCTAGGCCAGTTTATTTTACATAACAAAGATCTACTCCAGGTAAAGCTATATAGGAATTGCCCAAAGCCATCACCATCATCCAGCGAGGCTCAACCAAGCCTGGGACTCAGGACAGCCTACAGAGTTGCCCTGCATGGCCCCATGGGAGCCTGACAACCGATCAGAATACAAGCTCAATTCAAATCCCAACAGAGGGCATCAAACAGTTGCACTCTCAGCATCTCAGCCCTTCTTTCCTCAACCAAGGCATGTGCTCCTGTCCACCATTAAACCATCTTCCAAGCAGTCACCATGTTTCTAGCGTCTTTCTTCCCCACTTGGAACTGAACCCAGAAGGAGATTTCTTCCAACAGAGGCTAGACAGAAACTTCAGATCTGCTCCCTGTTATTCCGGAGCGTCAGACAGGAGCAATTAGATGGTGCAAATCTCTTGACCTTTTGCAGCACAAGAAGGTTGAGATGTTCCCCTCCTTCTCCTTTGGGTTCCTTCTCCAAAAGGATCTCAGATTAATGGATCCCTATCGGGACCCCCCATACCTGCCACGGCTGCAGCCTCGGAGCCCCCAACCTCTTTTCTCCCTCCTTCCTTCCCCTCCTCGATCTGGAGGAATAAGCGGCATTCATGGCCTGTGACAGAGTCTGAATGATACTGTAGCGATGATGGTCATTTATGATCCGTTTCCTGATCCTTTTCTCCTGGGTCTCCAGTGGGGCTTTCTGGGTGCATCTTCTGCGGCCTTTGACAGAAAAAGACGTGCTTGGAAAGGGAACAGCGGAAATAATGATCTTGAAACGGATCTTCCACAAAGAAATGGGGTTCAAAGGCAGCATCTGTTGGCCTTTTTTTCTCAGATAACCAAAATTCCAAATACTATGGATGTATTTGAGAAATCTGTGCTTCTTTATTGGATACGGTGCAAAATTTGTGAGGATCCAGACTTTCCCGTCAATGGCTCCTGGCAAATGCATAAGTGCTTCATGGAAAGGAAAAATTCTGTTCCAGATGGAAATAAATTCTATGAAGTGGACAAAGACGTTGATTTGTCTCCACTTAGAGAGGGCCTCCCTGAGGGGTGCTGTTTGTCCAGTTGTTGTGAATCGTTGTGATATAACCACACAAATTCCATTCCTGACAAGCATCGGAGGGAAAGTCCTCATGAAATTATCTCCCTTTTCTGTGTCTGAAGCAAAGAGGCCAATCAGGGTCCATCTGAAATGGAGGAGCAGCTGGACAATTGCTGGGTATTGGAATCCTTCTTTGGGGAGCATCTGGTGGAAAAAAGGGAATCTCCTTTTATCACTCAGAGCCTCTGAAGGAATTCCAACAGTGATCTGAAAAAGTAATGAAGAATGCTGTGTTATAATGTGGTCCAGATCAACTCCAAAATATTACTTATTGACAAACCCAATTTTGTTTTGATGAATATATAAGAATAGTTTGTTCCTTAGTCACGGTTTAAAATATTTAAGACAGAATATTAACAAGATTGTCTATAAAAATGGAATGCAAAATCATATTAAACAAAAAAAAAAAAACAATAAAAAATGCAATGTAAATTTCTGTGTCACCCATACAATTCCAACAATTAGATTCAAATTTGCAGATGTTAGATAAAATGTCTGGATCTAAGATATAGGGCTGTATTATATGCTATTTTTGAGTACTAAAACCTCTTTCTCAGCTTCTATATCCCAAATTCTTTGTGAAGCAATTTTTCAGCTTCTTCTCTAGATGTACAAGAGCACAACTGCTAACAGAATAGTTATGAGTACATGAAATGGATACATATAAGAAAAATAAAAAGAAATAGTAGGACAGTGACGGTAGGCACATTGGTGCGCTTATGCACGCCCCTACAGGACCTCTTAGGAAAGGGGTGAGGTCAATTGTTATACAATCCAATAAGTCTTTAATTGAAATTTTGTCTGTTTTGGGACTATATGTCTGTTTCATCACTTTAATTTTAACGCAATAATTATATACCCTGAATTTATACAAAGCAGAAATTGTGTAAATTAACAATTATCTATGAGGGCAGGAGCTGAACTCCTTTTATCCATCCCAAAGATACTCTTCTTGGTCTGAATATTTTTTATACATAGACAGGACTATTGCCAACTTGATTCCAATTGGATAAGGCAGATATTATTGATATGTGAAAATGAACATGCTAATGGAGGACCTCAAAACCTGGATAGTTTTTCAATAGTAGAATATTCAGTAGAATATCCTCTAGGGACCTTATGGCTCTTCAGGCCTTTAATGGTCAATTTGAAGATGAACATAATAGACTAAAACATCGTTGATATGTTCCCTAATATTCTGAAAAGCTGCTCTTGAATTCTATGAAGATATTGGATCTGTTGTTCATCCCCACCACCCCACTCACCTTACCAGATAGAGAAAAACACACAAACCTGTGGGACTTTGTAGGTGCCTACAAACATTGACATCTGGATGGAGATGTCCCTGGAAGCTTCATCAATCAGAGCCAGGAGGTTGTCCTTCCTCCCACAGCCGTAGTTGGGGACATTGGATTCTCCAGTGGAAAGAATGTCCAGCAAGACATCTGAAGTGCGGAAGGTGCTCAAATAGTTGTCATGGATGTTGTAACCAAGTGTGAGATTGTGCAGGAGCTGGGAATTCTTGCTGACCATTTGAATACCAAAAATTGATTTTAGGGTATTTGTTAGAGCAGAACTCTTCCTATTGTAAAAACAATATTCATGTTATTATATTCAATAGCAACAACAAATGTTTTTAAAATATATAATCCTTCACAAACCTACTAAGCCTTAGGCCAACATTGATCCAAATCGAATGATCAATTATGCAAATGAGAGAGGCAACTACAATTGTTTCAGTCACTACTTAAACAAAGGTCATTATTCAAGTGATGAACTCAGGAATGAACTGAGAAAGGAAAATCATCTGGATTTCATTCAGGTTTTTTAAAAACTCCATCTTTGGATTTTACTCTCTTCCACAAAGTAAGGCAAAAAAGGGAAGCCATGGAAATCAAAATCATTCAGGAAATTAGACAGGTCCTGAGGTACAAAAATAAGTGAAATAAGAAGAAAAGAAGGAGAGTGTTAGAATTGCACATGGAGGGAGTGCAACTCCATCACCCTGCATGACTTACGAAGGAGAAGGTATGGAAGGAGGGCTGTTGAAAGGCCACATTATAGGCGACACATATGTTTCAGTTGTGACCACACCAATGAGATGGTCTCCAGGCCTGTAAAAGCTCCATGGATTGTACCCATCCTGGTGCTCCAAACTCAATGGGCATTTCCTTCTCAGCTTCCCACAGACTGATGGGGACACCAGCAGCAGCAGAAGCAGAAGGTCCATCATTCATGGCATTAATCAATCCACTTCCTGTTTCTAACACAAACAACAGGAACAGTTGGAAAAATTCAAAGACTCTGAGAAGTGCCAGTGGCTTTCCTGATCTAAACAGAGAATCACTCAGTTTCATCTGCAAAGGAGAGAAAGGTGCAATCAAGAGCAGAGCCTGTACCTGTCCCAAAACTTGGTCCCAGAGAGCTTCACCCAAGGAATTTATCCTTTTCTGATATAAGATCCTTTTCATGTGGCTTCAATCTGATGTCTACATCGAAGTCTAAAACTGGAGATATAGCATCACAGGTCTCAAAGGCCCAGATGGTCATAATTACAGTGAGAAGCAACTTCTCCTCTTGGGATCCTGAACTTTTTCTGGGCTCCATCTGCAGAGGAGAGGCTGGAATAAAACATGTTAGTAAAAATTACAGATATACCCCTGGGATCATTGTTCTGTTGTGGTTGTGGTCCTTCCTCCCAGTCAGGGCAAGTCCAGAAAGTGATGCTGGGGAAGAGAATTCAGCACCCAGGGAATTGACTTCTGCTGTCCTTCAACATGGCCTCTTGTCTCCAGAGATTGCTGGGGAAGGTCACCCAGAGCTATGGAGTTTGGTGCCGCTTCTAAGTTAATGCCATTTAACTGTAGTGTTGCCTGTCTTCTAATGACAATCGGCACCCTTGAACTCTGCCCAAGGTTAAGAGTAGACCCTGTTTGGAATTCTGTTTTATGTCATAATCCCATATATTGATCTTAATTGCAGCCGGTTTTAAAATTGCTTGTACCTGAAATGAAATTTCATTTCCCATCTTTTCTAGCAATATTAATTTTGAGATTAAAGCTCATTAAGAAGCAGGAAAGTGACAACTTGTGGACTAGATCATTGGGTAAATAGGGAGAAAATTATAGAATGGATGGAATTTTTTATTTTTATTTTCTTGTCATTCCTGTGTTATCTTACCATGTTCCTATAATACACCAAGATTCTTTATATTTTGATTTTTCTTAGTTTTTTAAATAAAGAATGGACTGTAAATTCTGCAGGTGCTATCTATCCATCCCTATCTTTCTTTCTTTCTTTCTTTCTTCTTTCTTTCTTCTTTCTTTCTTTCTTTCTTTCTTTCTTTTTCTTTCTTTCTTTCTTTCTTTCTTTCTTTCTTTCTTTTTCTTTCTTTCTTTCTTTCTTTCTTCTTCTACTTCATCTACCTACCTACCTACCCTACCTACCTACCTACCTACCTACCTACCGTGTTTCTCACAAAATAAGGCCAGGCCTTAATTTTTTTTTTGACCCCCAAACAAATGGCTAGTCCATGTTTTCAGGGGTGACTTCCCCTACCTAGAGGGGCCCATTTGCACGTACCTCTCCACGAGGCTGTTTCTATCGGCTGACAAAGCTCCCCGAAGGCAGAATCCCCACCGCTTGGGCGAGTCATGGCTGCCCGTGTCCCCTCGCCATTAGGCAGTATCTTTCGGGCGATGGAAGCTCCCCAAGGGCAGTCACCAGCCACTTCGATTGGCCAGTAGAAGCGGTCTCGGGGCAAGCGCACACGCACACTCCCCTCGCCGGGAGGCCGCTTCTATCAGCCGATCAAAGTGGCCGGTGACTGCCCTTGGGGAGCTTCCATCGCCCGAGAGACACTGCCTAAAGGCGAGGGACACGGGCAGCCACGCCTCATCCCGAAGCGGCTGGGGACTCTGCCTTGGGGAGCTTCTATCGGCTGATGTTCTATCGGTAGATCGGGGTATTCTAGCTAGGCTACCTGCAGGGCACTCCTAAAGGCAGTTTTCTCCCCACCCACCCCTGCCCTTCCCCCATTTCTCTTCACCTCGTGTAGTTCTAATAAACGATGTGAGAAATGGCGGGAAACGCATAGGCCTAAATTTTGGGAGTGGGGCTTAATTTCACCTCATGCCTAGAAATCATGCTGGGCCTATTGGTGGAGGCCCTATTGTTGGAGAAACACGGTATCTATCTATCTATCTATCTATCTATCTATCTATCTATCTATCTATCTATCTACCTCTATATCTATTTAATCAACCATATCTATCTCTATCTATCCATCTCTATCTATCAAGTATCTCTATCTACCCATTCATATCTATCTATCTATCTATCTATCTATCTATCTATCTATCTATCTATCTATCTATATCCATCCATATCTACCGTGTTTCTCCAACAATACGGCCTCCACCAATAGGAAGCCCAAGCATGATTTATTGGCATAAAATCAAATTAAGCCCCTCCCCCAAATTAAGGCCCATATTAAACATGCGAAATGGGGGGAATGGCGGGGGCTTGCCGTTTGGAAGTACTTTGTTGCATGCCCGGATATGGTGCTGCCTGCGTTGGTGGAGCACTTCATATCGGGAGACCTTCCGCCACCGTTAATTTCCCTTCTCCCTTGCTGCCGTAGCGTTACAGCAACGCTGCGGCGTTTGGCGCAGCCACGTGCAGCCAGTCAGGGCTCCTCCCTGCAACCGGAGCCCTGAGGAGACATTTGGTTTCAGGCGCTCCTGTGGCCGCCTTCCCTTTGCCTTCGATGGTAAAGTGAATTATTTTAAAACCTCCGCTCATCCTATCAGGGCCGTGCGAGCTGAGCAGAGCCGGGGCAAGGCTGGCAAGCTGAGGTGGCCGCACCAGAGAGCGTCACTGCCGACCCGTTGTGAGGATAAAGGAGCGGGATAGAGATTCAGTCAGAATCGGCTAGAGAAAGGGTCGGCAGTGACACTCTCTGGTGCGGCCACCTCAGCTTGCCAGCCTTGCCCCGCTATGAGACGATACTGTGACAGCTGCTGCTGCCGCACTCCCTTCTCTTTCCTCGCCTCTCCTCCCTTCGCCGGCAGAAGTGTGCGCGCCTGCTGCCACTGCCGCCGCTCCTGAGGCCATCTGGGGTGGGCAGGTGGGAAAGCAAGCAAGGTGGCTGCGCTGTCTTCTTTTCCCTCAGCGAAGCGCCGCCACTTCCGCCGCCACCGCCACCTGCGATGGGCGAGGAGGCGGCGGAGGCACCGAAATGTCACCAAGGCAACGAGTGCCTCCCGCCGGCCCTCCGCTCATCCCGCCAGGGCCGTGGCAGAGCCGCGCGCGCTGGGGAGAACCAGGAAACACCCGCGGCTTGCCTGCCACGGCCCTGGAGGCACTTCCTGTCAGCCTCGGCTAGAGAAAAGAGCCAGCCTCTCGGAGCATGCGGCGTCTTTCCCTCTCTCTCTATGTATGAAAGAGCTCGCCTCGCTCGGAGCGTTTGGCGAAGCACACGAGTTTTGCAGTCGGAGAGGGAGGACGCAGCGGCAACGGCAGGATGCTGCAAGTCAGGACCTTGCATTGAAGCAGCCCGGGGGGCATGTAGCCACCTCCCTCCAGCCCACCTTGAGGATTTGCCTTTTGTTGTTGGTATACTTGGCTTCAGGCGCTCCTGTGGCTGCCTTCCCTTTGCCTTAGAAGGTAAAGTGAATTATTTTAAAAACCTCCGCTCATCCCGCCAGGGCGCGGCAGAGCCGTACGGGCTGGGCAGAACCAGGAAACACCCCGGCTTGCTTTCCCGGCTCTGCTCAGCTCGCACGGCCCTGATAGGATGAGCGGAGGTTTTAAAATAATTCACTTTACCATCGAAGGCAAAGGGAAGGCGCCACAGGAGCACCTGAAGCCAAATGTCTCCTCAGGGCTCCGGTTGCAGGGAGGAGCCTGACTGGCTGCACGTGGCTGCGCCAAACGCCGCGGCGTTGCTGTAACGCTACGGCAGCAAGGGAGAAGGGAAATTAACGGTGGCGGAAGGTCTCCCGATATGAAGTGCTCCACCAACGCAGGCAGCACCATATCTGGGCATGCAACAAAGTACTTCCAAACGGCAAGCCCCCGCCATTCCCCCATTTCACATGTTTAATATGGGCCTTAATTTGGGGAGGGGCTTAATTTTGATTTTATGCCAATAAATCATGCTGGGGCTTCCTATTGGTGGAGGCCGTATTGTTGGAGAAACACGGTAGATATGGATGGATAAATATAGATAGATAGATAGATAGATAGATAGATAGATAGATAGATAGATAGATATGAATGGGTAGATAGAGATACTTGATAGATAGAGATGGATAGATAGAGATAGATATGGTTGATTAAATAGATATAGAGATAGATAGATAGATAGATAGATAGATAGATAGATAGATAGATAGATGATAGATACCGTGTTTCTCCAACAATAGGGACTCCACCAATAGGCCCAGCATGATTTCTAGGCATGAGGTGAAATTAAGCCCCACTCCCAAAATTTAGGCCTATGCGTTTCCCCGCCATTTCTCACATCGTTCGTTAGAACTACATGAGGTGAAGAGAAATGGGGGGAAGGGCAGGGGTGGGTGGGGAGAAAACTTGCCTTTAGGAGGGCCCTGCAGGTAGCCTAGGCTAGAATACCCCGATCTACCGACAGAACATCAGCCGATAGAAGCTCCCCGAAGGCAAAGTCCCCAGCCACTTCGGAATGAGGCGTGGCTGCCCATGTCCCCCTCGCCTTTAGGCAGTGTCTCTCGGGCGATGGAAGCTCCCCAAGGGCAGTCACTGGCCACTTTGATCGGCTGATAGAAGCGGCCTCCCGGAGAAGGGACTGTGCGTGGGCGCTTGCCCCGAGACCACTTTTACCGGCTGATCGAAGTGGCTGTTGACTGCCCTTGGGGAGCTTCCATCGCCCGAAAGACACTTCCTAAAGGCGAGGGGACACGGGCAGCCACGCCTCGTCCCGAAGCGGCTGGGGACTTTGCCTTTGGGGGAGCTTTTGTCAGCCGATAGATACAGCCTCATGGAGAGGTACGTGCATATGGGCCCCTCTAGGTGGGGGAGTCACCCCCGAAAAGATGGCCTAGCCCTTTATTCGAGGGTCAAAAAAAAAATAAGGCCTGGCCTTATTTTGTGAGAAACACAGGTAGGTAGGTAGGTAGGTAGGTAGGTAGGTAGGTAGAAAGAAAGAAAGAAAGAAAGAAAGAAAGAAAGAAAGAAAGAAAGAAAGAAAGAAAGAAAGAAAGAAAGAAAGAAAGAAAGAAAGAAAGAAAGGGATGGATGGATAGCACCTGCAGAACTTACAGTCCATTCTTTATTTAAAAAACTAAGAAAAATCAAAATATAAAGAATCTTGGTGTATTATAGGAACATGGTAAGATAACACAGGAATGACAAGAAAATAAAAATAAAAAATTCCATCCATTCTATAATTTTCTCCCTATGTACACAATGATCTAGTGCACAAGTTGTCACTTTCCTGCTTCTTAATGAGCTTTAATCTCAAAATTAATATTGCTAGAAAAGATGGGAAATGAAATTTCATTTCAAGTACAAGCAATTTTAAAACCGGCTGCAATTAAGATCAATATATGGGATTATGACATAAAACAGAATTCCAAACAGGGTCTACTCTTAACCTTTGGCAGAGATCAAGGGTGCCGATTGTCATTAGAAGGCAGGCAACACTACAATTAAATGGCATTAACTTAGAAGTGGCACCAAACTCCATAGCTCTGGGTGACCTTCCCCAGCAATCTCTGGAGACAAGAGGCCATGTTGAAGGACAGCAGAAGTCAATTCGCTGGGTGCTGAATTCTCTTCCCCAGCATCACTTTCTGGACTTGCCCTGACTGGGAGGAAGGACCACAACCACAACAAAACAGTGACCCCAGGGGTATATCTGTCATTTTTACTAACATGATTTATTCCAGCCTCTCCTCTGCAGATGGAACCCAGAAAAAGTTCAGGATCCCAAGAGGAGAAGTTGCTTCTCACTGTAATTATGACCATCTGGGCATTTGAGACTTGTGATGCTAAATCTCCAGTTTTAGACTTCGATGTAGACATCAGATTGAAGCCACATGAAAAGGATCTTCTATCAGAAAAGGATAAATTCCTAGGGTGAAGCTCTCTGGAACCAAGTTTTGGGACAGGTACAGGCTCTGCTCTTGATTGCACCTTTCTCTCCTTTGCAGATGAAACTAAGTGGTTCTCTGTTTAGATCAGGAAAGCCACTGGCACTTCTCAGAGTCTTATTATTTTTCCAACTGTTCCTGTTATTTGTGTTAGAAACAGGAAGTGGATTGATTAATGCCATGAATGATGAACCTCCTGCTTCTGCTGCTGCTGGTGTCCCCATCAGTCTGTGGGAAGCTGAGAAGGAAATGCCCATTGAGTTTGGAGCACCAGGATGGGTACAATCCATGGAGCTTTTACAGGCCTGGGGACCATCTCATTGGTGTGGTCACAAGTGAAACATATGTGTCACCTATAATGTGGCCTTTCAACAGCCCTCCTTCCATACCTTCTCCTTCGTAAGTCATGTGGGGTGATGGAGTTGCACTCCCTCCATGTGCAATTCTAACACTCACCTTCTTTTCTTCTTATGTCACTTATTTTTGTACCTCAGGACCTGTCTAATTTCCTGAATGATTTTGATTTCCATGGCTTCCCTTTTTTGCCTTACTTTGTGGAAGAGAGTAAAATCCAAAGATGGAGTTTTTAAAAAACCTGAATGAAATCCAGATGGTTTTCCTTTCTCAGTTCATTCCTGAGTTCATCACTTGAATAATGACCTTTGTTTAAGTAGTGACTGAAACAATTGTAGTTGCCTCTCTCATTTGCATAATTGATCATTCGATTTGGATCAATGTTGGCCTAAGGCTTAGTAGGTTTGTGAAGGATTATATATTTTAAAAACATTTGTTGTGGCTATTGAATATAATAACATAAATATTGTTTTTCAATAGGAAGAGTTCTGCTCTAACAGATACCCTAAAATCAATTTTTGCTATTCAAATGGTCAGCAAGAATTCCCAGCTCCTGCACAATCTCACCCTTGGTTACAACATCCATGACAACCATTTGAGCACTTTACGCACTTCAGATGCCTTGCTGGACATGCTCTCCACTGGAGAATCCAATGTCCCCAACTACGGCTGTGGGAGGAAGGACAACCTCCTGGCTCTGATTGATGCAGCTAACAGGGACATCTCCATCCAGATGTCAACGTTTGTAGGCACCTACAAAGTCCCACAGGTTTGTGTGTTTTTCTCTATCTGTTAAGGTGAGTGGGGTGGTGGGGATGAACAACAGATCCAATATCTTCATATAATTCAAGAGCAGCTTTTCAGAATATTAGGGAACATATCAACGATGTTTTACTCTATTATGTTCATCTTCAAATTGACCATTAAAGGCCTGAAGAGCCATAAGGTCCCTAGAGGATATTCTACTGAATATTCTACTATTGAAAAACTATCCAGGTTTTGAGGTCCTCCATTAGCATGTTCATTTTCACCTATCAATAATATCTGCCTTATCCAATTGGAATCAAGTTGGCAATAGACCTGTCTCTGTATAAAAAATATTCAGACCTAGAAGAGTATCTTTGGGATGGATAAAAGGAGTTCAGCTCCTGCCCTCATAGATAATTGTTAATTTACACAATTTCTGCTTTGTATAAATTCAGGGTATATAATTATTGGGTTAAAATTAAAGTGATGAAACAGACATATAGTCCCAAAACAGACAAAATTTCAGTTAAAGACTTATTGGATTGTACAACTGTCTACGATTGACCTCACCCCTTTCCTAAGAGGTCTGTAGGGGCCGTGCATAAGTGCACCAATGTGCCTACCGTCACTGTCCTACTATTTCTTTTTATTTTTCTTATATATGTCCATTTCATGTACTCATAACTATTCTGTTAGCAGTTGTGCTCTTGTACATCTAGAGACGAAGCTGAAAAATTGCTTCACAAAGAATTTGGGATATAGAAGCTGAGAAAGAGGTTTTAGTACTCAAAAATAGCATATAATACAGCCCTATATTTTAGATCCAGACATTTTATCTAACATCTGCTATTTTGAATCTAATTGTTGGAATTGTATGGGTGACACAGAAATTTACATTGCATTTTTTATTTTATTTTTTGTTTAATATGATTTTGCGTTCCATTTTTATAGACAATCTTGTTAATATTCTGTCTTAAATATTTTAAACCGTGACTAAGGAACAAACTATTCTTACATATTCATGAAAAAAAAATTGGGTTTGTCAAGAAGTAAAATTTTGGGGTTGATCTGGACCACATTATAACACAGCATTCTTCATTACTTTTTCAGATCACTACTCTAATTCCTTCAGAGGCTCTGAGTGATAAAAGGAGATTCCCTTTTTTCCACCAGATGCTCCCCAAAGAAGGATTCCAATACCCAGCAATTGTCCAGCTGCTCCTCCATTTCAGATGGACCCTGATTGGCCTCTTTGCTTCAGACACAGAAAAGGGAGATAATTTCATGAGGACTTTTCCTCCGATGCTTGTCAGGAATGGAATTTGTGTGGTTATATCACAACGATTCACAACAACTGGACAAACAGCACCCCTCAGGGAGGCCCTCTCTAAGTGGAGACAAGTCAACGTCTTTGTCCACTTCATAGAATTTATTTCCATCTGGAACAGAATTATTCCTTTCCATGAAGCACTTATGCATTTGCCAGGACCCATTGAAGGGAAAGTCTGGATCCTCACAAATTTTGTAGCGTATACAATAAAGAAGCACATACCTCTCAAATACATCCATAGTATTTCAAATTTTGGTTATCTGTCAAAAAAAAGGCCAACAGATGCTGCCTTTGAACCCCATTTCTTTGTGAAATATCCGTTTCAAGATCATTATTTTCTCTGTTCCCTTTCCAAGCACGTCTTTTCTGTCAAAGGCCGCAGAAGATGCACCCAGAAAGCCCCACTGGAGACCCAGGAGAAAAGGAACAGGAAACGGATCATAAATGACGTTCATCGCTACAGTATCATTCAGACTCTGGCCCAGGCCATGAATGCCGCTTATTCCTCCAGATCGAGGAGGGGAAGGAAGGAGGGAGAAAAGAGGTTGGGGGCTCTGAGGCTGCAGCCGTGGCAGGTATGGGGGGTCCCGATAGGGATC
This sequence comes from Notechis scutatus, assembly GCF_049901735.1. NCBI lineage: Eukaryota > Metazoa > Chordata > Lepidosauria > Squamata > Elapidae > Notechis > Notechis scutatus. The sequence goes on from NW_028263168.1 coordinate 96,009, forward strand.
CATTAATCTGAGATCCTTTTGGAGAAGGAACCCAAAGGAGAAGGAGGGGAACATCTCAACCTTCTTGTGCTGCAAAAGGTCAAGAGATTTGCACCATCTAATTGCTCCTGTCTGACGCTCCGAAATAACAGGGAGCAGATCTGAAGTTTCTGTCTAGCCTCTGTTGGAAGAAATCTCCTTCTGGGTTCAGTTCCAAGCGGGGAAGAAAGACGCTGGAAACATGGTGACTGCTTGGAAACATGGTTTAATGGTGGACAGGAGCACATGCCTTGGTTGAGGAAAGAAGGGCTGAGATGCTGAGAGTGCAACTGTTTTATGCCCTCTCTTGGGATTTGAATTTGAGCTTGTATTCTGATCGGTTGTCAGGCTCCCATGGGGCCATGCAGGGGCAACTCTGTAGGCTGTCCTGAGTCCCAGGCTTGGTTGAGCCTCGCTGGAGGATGGTGATGGCTTTGGGCAATTCCTATATAGCTTTACCTGGAGTAGATCTTTGTTATGTAAAATAGACTGCCCTAGGCCAGACTAATGGTCCATTAGCAAAGGTGGGAGGGGGGCGGAGTTTCAGCCTCTCTGAGTTTCTACTTTTCTTTTTAGGGGAAGTATATTCTCCCTTTTTAGTATATCCTAAAATATTTCATTTTCCTATGAGAGGGGAGGGTTTTAACTACTCCCAACACCTCTTTCAGTCCTTGGAAGAGTGTTGAATCCTCCCTTGTCCAACTGAGAGATTTTGTAAGTTGGAGAAGCTGCTCTCATAATCTCTTCCTTTTCTTCTCTCAAGACTCAGTTTCAGGTTGCAGTCAAGTACGATTTTGAGATTGTTTCCATAAACATGTATTTATTTACAAATAACTCAAGATGGAAAATGTCTCCAACACACCTTCCTCCTTCATCCAGTCCACTTTTAGTAGAGTCAGAGACCAGCATTACAATTAATAATAATAATAATGGAGAAAAATAAAAATAAACCACAGTCAATGGGCAGTTAGAGTCTGCCTAATGCTGAGACATGTGCGAATATGTGGCAATATAAATATTCTAAATAAATAAATACATAATTTTGCATTACAGCAGAACAGAATTTGGCCCCATTCAGAGAAACTTCTTCCTACTGATCTGATAACTGCACTTGCACGTAAAAGAGTTCCGTATTTCCTGGATATTTTATTAGGAGAGGCGTCACAAAGTGAATCCCTGAGTCCTGATAGGAGATGCCGCATAGCAGGCTGTGAACTCATTGGTGGGATTCAAATTATTTTACTACTGGTTCTGTGGGCATGGCTTGAATTTGTGGGTGTGGCTTGGTGGCCATGTGACTGAGTGGGCTTGGCCAGGGGGCCATGTGACTGGCAAACCAAATACAATTGGTCCTCGCTTAATGGCCAGTTGCTTAGCAAGTGTTCTAATTTATGACTGATCTCCCCAGAGCTCCTTGACCTGTTTTTGGAGTTTTGACAACCATAAACACAAACACACAAACACACAAACACACATGCACACACACATTCACACACACACACACACACACACACACACACAGAGCTTTCTAACCCTGCTATTCTTTGATTCTGTAAAGATCTGCTGCTGGAGCAGGGGGTTGAACTAGATGACCTCCGAGATTCGTTGCATGCCAGCCCTAGATTGTTGTGTTGCTTCAAAGAGTCTTCTGAAGCCAGGATTTGTGTCCTTCCTTCCCTCTCCTTTTTTTCTCTCTCCCTCCCTCCTTCCATTTATTTATCTATCCATCCATATATCTCATTCACTTTCTCCATTCTCCCTCTCTTTCTTTCTCTCTTTATCTCCCTCTTTCTTTTTTGCTCTTTCTTTCTTTCTTCTCTTGCCCCCCCTAATTCTCTCTCTCTCTCTGTCTCTCTCACACACACACAGACACAGAGAGTGGGGGAGAAAGAGGGGAAGATAGTGACCCAGCCTCTTCGCTATCCCCCACCGTCCCCCTTACCTTCTCAGGCCAGGCGAGGGAGGGGAGGGTGAGGGGCAGGGCCAGCTGCTTCAGGCAAGTTGAAGAGGTGTCGACCAAGCACAGGAGTGTAGACGCCCGGGAATGGCGGCTCTCGGCTCAGCTGGCCTGAGGGGCTCCTGCAGGCATATCGCGAGAAGAGGGGGGCAAGAAGACCCGGGACATCAGCCCACCCACCTGCTGGCTGGCTGGGCCAGGCTGGGCTGGAGGAGGCACATCCGACAGGAGAAGGAAGAAAACGTGATCCGGGAGGGCAGGCAGGAAGGCAGATGTCCCAGGGCTGCTCCACATGTGCACTGCATCAGTAACACATGCATGGCTGCACACACAGTGTGCATGTGCAACAGCCCTGGGACATCTGCCCAATCTGCACCACAGCCACTACGTGGTAGGGAAAGCTAGGAGAGCGACTGGGACAAGTGGGCGACCCAGTTCGGGGTGTGGCCAACAAGGGGTGACCACCGGTTCGTCCGAGCCGGTGAGAACCGGTTGAATACCACCTCTGCGTGAGGTGCAGTTCGAGTGGCCCCTTGTCAACAGGGGCCCAGTCTCAGCTCAGGCACTCTTTCTTTGTATTGGCCCCCTGAAACGGCTCTGGGAACTCCATTGCAGCTCTCGGAGGTTAATTCCCTTTGGACTCTTGGCAGAGTTATTCGATATAAATATCTCGTTGCTCTAAAGGCTGCTCAAATAAACATTCTTGGGAAGAGCAGCCCCATCTTGTTGGATTTCCAGATCTTTGAGACCTTGTTTGAGTTCACTAAGTGCACTAACTCATCCCCCATCCTTAAAAGCCCTTCCCTGCAGAAGCCACGGGGGCTGAGTACCAATGAGTAGTTGTGTGTTCATTTTCCCCACAACAACAACCCTGTGAATTGAGTTGGGCTGAGAGACTGGCCCCAAATCCCCTAGTCTGCTTCATGACCAAGGCGGGACTTGAACTCACAGCCTCTTGGTTTCTACTTCGGGGGCTGGTTCCTTTACATACTTATCAACCTTGGCACAATCCTTCATCATTAACCTTCTTGTATGAGATACTATAATTTATGAAATGCTAAAATCCAGATATTTTTCTACTACTTTTTAGTCATACAGTTGTTTCTAGGAGAAATCAGAAATATTTTTCTAGAAAGTTGGTAATGTTTAAATAACATAAAAGTATATTTGCCTGAGAATTGTTATAAATCTTGTATAATAGCGATTTATCAACACTATTATATTAATGACAACATAGAAAAATTGATGACTTAATGACAAAATGTTGTATCTTCCCACTTTCATGACAAAGATTAAAAAAACTAAAGATTACCTGAGTACCATTTTTAAATCAGTTTTTATCCACTTAATTATCATACCATCTACCCCTCACTTAACTGGGTTTCTGATCACATCACAAAAATGTTTGTTACTCTTTCCTGAGATCAAGTTATATCAGCATAATGTATTTAGGAAATGAAATAATATGTGAGGATGACTTGCATAGAGCACATAAGTTATATCCCCCCCTTTCCCACAACCCATTTAGAAAGGGCATTAATAGGAGGGAATGACTTTTGGGGGGTGGAGGAGAGATTCTGCCTGGGGAAGAACCAGATAAGAGGAGGAGACCTGCATAAAAAAAGTGTCGGTGGGAGATTTGTATTTTCTGACTCCCCAAATCCTGTCAGTGCAGCATTACAGCGAAGTGGGCCTAGCTCAGGTTTCCTGTCTGGGCTTCCTGGGAGAGGATCACCCTGACAATTTTCTTCTTCAGAAATCCGTGTTTCTGATAACCAACCTGTTGCTTTCAGGAGTTCATAAATCTCCTTTTTTCTGTTGTTCAACTATATTTTGTCAAAATCTAGATTGTTAAAATATGATCGACAAATTTTTGTGAACTTTTTCCCTTCACTTGTAAGATAGTGGTAACACCCATTTTCCTAATGAAGCATGTCTATAAATTAGACAACTACAGAAGAAAGATTAAATATTGAAAAAGTGTCGGATTAGAAACAAAGTTTTCTGCTTTTAAAATTGCTGCATGTTCCCATTCTAGTTCCATCCTTTCCTGGAGAAGAATGAGTTTGTCAATATTTCGGACCTTAAACTCTACATGGACCCAAATGGAGAGGTAGCAGCAGATCTGTTCATTTCGGGCTTCTTGGTTCTTCCCAGGGATGATCCCAGGAGAGAGACTGTGGCGTATTTTGTAAGACAGAGATTTTCTATCGACAAAGATATCCTTTCACGGCTAAAGTTGCTCAACAAGGTAGGAGAAAGTTTGGTGTCTTCTCTCCATTTTCCAAAGCCTGAGGTCCCATTTCAAGAGGGCTGATGCTATTCCCCTAAGGTGGTTGACCTTCACCGAGAATTGAATCTTGGCAGGAGAAACCGGATTTTTTCCCTTAGGCTGCTTGGGAGGCATCGGTATTGTTCCATTTTGTGGACCACGTACAATGAAGGGTCTCCATCAAACGGGTGAGAAACCCACAAGGGCTGGGGAATGTGTCGCTAGTAGCTTCTGGTGGTTTGCTCCTTGTGCCCAGAAGAGCAACGAAGGCGGCAATTCTGCTGACCGGGGCCTGAATCCAGGCTTGGACTGTATCGGATGGGATTGAATCGTGAGTGGACGGAGGTCCTTTTGGCCCCATTGGAGGAAAGAAGCTTCTTCTCGTGCTGCTTGGGGAAAAGTGTCCCCTGAAGGGGCAGCTCCATAATCTGGGAGGCTCTTAAGGAGGCCAGACCTGGCCAGAGCTCTGCATGCCTCCCTTTCACCCTCCCTGGGATGGAGCAGTGGGCCTTCTGCTCCTAGGAAGCAGCTCCATGGCTTTCAGTTCACCTGAAATTATCAAGATTGTTCTGATATCACACCTTAAAATTAAGGGTGTGAGAAGAGGGAGAAATGCATGTTATTGGGGTCATGAGAAGGAAATACTAAACCATAGGTGGTTCACAAAATGGAGCAGTGAGAGAAGGTAAGGGTGACAGTGGGGAGAGCGAAGTGGCCGGGTCCCTATCTTCCCCTCTCTCCCCCCACTCTGTGTGTGTGTGTGTGTATCTGTGAATGTGTGTGTGTGTGTGTCTCCCTGAAAGCCGCGGCATGGCCAAGCCAGCAAGCTCTCCTTGGCGCTCTTCGCTACTTCTTTCATTTCTTCTTTTTCGAATCCAGACTGGCTAAACAACATTTGCAGACTGTGGTGGAAGCGCCCATTCGGATGACCCTCCTCCTCCTCCTCTTCCTCCTCCTCTCGCACCCGGCAGCTGTGGATGGATCAGGAGGGTGCAGTTGTGTGGGGAGATGCTCACTCCTCAAGTGAGCATTCCACCCGCCCCTACTTGGTTTTGCTGTGCTTTGGCATTTGCTTGAGGAGCATCTCCCGTGTGCATGCACCCTCCCAGCCCTGCCACAAGGGCCGGTTATGAGAGGAGGAAGAGGAGGAGAAGGGTCACCCAAAGGGACGGTTCCACCGCGATCTGGCAATTGTTCAGCCAGTTTGGAT